>NW_026879013.1:0-26111 GCF_032173495.1 Musca vetustissima
TAAATCTGAATCCATATTCACGAAACTTAACACACATTATTCTAGACTTATTTCAGTGCGTTATGCCAAATTTCGTGCAAATCGAAAGATATTTAGCGACTTTGGCGCACCTTTTATCTTAAATCGGACGAAAATATATATGGTAGCTATATCCAAATCTGAACCGATTTTCTTCAACTTCAATAGGGTTCGTCCTTGGGCCAAAGAAGTGAGCTGTGCCAAATTTCATCCAAATCGGATCATAAATACGGCCAGTACTTTGTTTACAATTTAACATCTAGAGATGGACGGACATGCATAAATCGACTCAGATAATGATTCTATGCATATTTTCAAAAGGAACCATGTGCCTATCTCGTTTCCTTTTACCTGTTACAAACATATGGACAAAGGCGTATTACCCTGTACCACAGTGTGGTGAAGGGTATAAAAAAAATATATATTCACTACCCAAAATTATCAATATTGATCCCCGTTTTTGTATAGCCTCATAAAACGCCAGCTATTAGGTAATTATCAGTTTCTCAGGTCTTCTTCGGCATATTCAATGTCTTATCATAACATTAGTTTTCTCCTATGAGCCCCCTTTAATCTATATATATATAAAAATGGAGCAAGAAAAATGTATACTAACGCATCAATTGAGAACGGTTGGACCGATTTGACTCAAAATTTCTTTCAGTTGTCGGTAATTACAGTGCGAAGGTTTTTATGAAAGAAAATTTTGAGAAAAATTCGCGGAAATCTTGCAAAAATCATTTTAAAGAAACGGTTGGACCGATTTGACTTAATGTTTCTGTTAGTAGTCTGTAATTGAAGTGGAAAGGTTTTAATGAAAGAACATTTTGAGAAAAATCCGCGAAAATGTTGCAAAATATATTTTGAAATATATTAGCATTTCCACACATTTTATATCGAACCTTTATGGTTTCATCTCTTCGTAGTTCTTTTGGACATATTTTGGGCGAAAATGGGCAGCGAATATCTTTAAGTAATTGTCAATTATGGAAAATTCTCAAAATATGTTAATTTTCTACAATTAATTGGATTGTCATTGCCTTGAAAAAACTGTATATAATAGAAAAAATTGGGTTGTTTGTATGTTACCAATAGACGCAAAAACCGCTGAACAGATGTTAATAAGATTTACACAGTATGTCATGACGTGTCCTGAATGTAACATAGGATATATAAACTTCTAAAATTCTGCGTGGATGCAGAGTTATAGCATCAAAAGTAATCACAAATCTGAAATGACATAGGTATTCTATGTTTATATCCTAAGGGGCGTTACAGATTCCCACTTTAAAATTTGCTTGAGTATAACCAGCTGCTACGGTATTAGTAGTGATACATAACACTTCGAAATATATATTGTCGAACAGTATTTGGGGCTACTATAATAACTATATCAATCAATCCTATCAATAAATATTATCATTTAAACTAAACACAAATATTTAAACACTTTAGTAGGGGCTGCGAAGCGCCACGGGTCCAGCTAGTTTTACATATTTTCAATGCCATCCTCATTGTGGAGGTTATAAAAAGTTGGAACGGGCCGAACTTAACATCGTTTTAAATTTATTTAATTACTAGCCTAACGTAGTTATCATTAATAGGTTTGGAAATTAACACTTCGTTGGGATTGAACATTTTCAGGAGAGAAGTGTTTTTTTACCAAGACTCCGGAATGCCAAATTATCCTTTTAAAACACGGACAATTAAATGGAACCTTTATGTGAGACTGTTTAAATTTATTTAAATGCAACTACAATTCTCTAAATACCGAAAACTGGCTTTTATATCGGTCCTATATCAGAACATGGACCTGTCTACCTTATGGTGGGTCGTATAAAAACACATTTTTTATAATCTTCTAGATTATTTAAATGGCTCAAGAAGTTGTGACCTCAAGAAGTTGTGTATTCTTTACAGAATTCTCATGCAGGGTTTTTCTCTAGTGGTGGAAAATTCGGGAAAATGCGTTATAGGTTTTGACCTCCACATGTTTTATCTTGACGATTTTGAGGCTCCAGACCTTCAAATACAGTCGACTCCGTTTTTCTGTAAGTCGTTTAACTGAAAAATATCGAATAAGTGAAATTAATTTCCTGCACCATTACATTTTAGGTTAATCTCCCACAATTTACTCCGTATAAGTGAAACTTCGCATAACTGAAAATATCGGATAACTGAAATAGCCCTTGAAGTCAAATAATGCAATTTCCTATTAAATCACTCCGGAATATTTTGAATTGAGGAATACACATATTCAAAGCCCACTCTAACAGATATTTTTCTGCAATTAATGACTTTTCCGAACTATGGAACGTGTGTGTCAAATATATATAAATTTGACGTCGAAGAACGTTAAGTTCGTTCAGTCAAACTTTTAAAACCATTTGGAAAATTCGAAAAATTTCAGTTCCGCATTTCTATGTTTTATATACAAGTAACAAATATATAGCAAAATGTTTTTCAGGATGTACCTTCCATAGGGGATCTGTCAAAATGGGGTCCTATATAATTAACAAAAGTTTTGAGGAGGTCGTCTACTTTTAACTACTCTAACATGCTATTTAAATCCTTCATGATGATAACCAAAATTTAAATAGGAACGAAGTAAATGTGAATTTATAATCTATAATGAAAATCAATCTATCATAAATAGTACATTATAGACCACATAATAAGTAAGATTCGTTACAAGCCGCACATTTTAGTAATACGCATAAAAAGACATGTCAACCAGTTCCAATTTCTATCGTCTATTTTCATAAAATTCGAACCCAACGAATTCGATATAAAATATGAATTATAGAAATTCCTAAAACTGGAAAAAAAATTTCGCTTATGATAAGTTCGGATAACCGATTACGTAAAAACATCGGATAACTGAAACAAACATCCAGATTTGTTTCCCTTTCAGTAAAGCGGAGTCGACTGTATTTAAATTTTAAATGACCATAAAGAAGCAATATCTTTTCTTATTTCTCATTCATTGCCAACCAATAAGTGTATATATATATATATATTGATGATTTTCCCTATATATGTTTGTATATAGAAATATAAAACCACTTGTGCATTATTTCTTTAACTTATAATATCAGGACCTTACAGTGTTTCAGATCAGAATTCCGTATGAAGTGCCACAATTGGTTTACTTCTGTGTGTTTGTATATTTCACTTAATTCATATACCTACACGTACATATTTATCGATATATGCAAATATATACACATTAAGTTCAGTAAATTTATTGATAGTTGTTTTGTTTTGCATGATTTTTTATTTATTTTCAATTTTATATGTAAAAATGAATTTATTTTTTAATTTATATTCTTTTTTATCACAGAGAGACGTGACTGGGGTTTTAACAATAAAAATGCTTATATAATACAATAAACAGAACAGAAAGAATGAATGAAAAAAAAAAAACTTAACTGAGAACAGATTAAATTAATTGATAAGATGTCATTAACAGATAAACAGAAACCACTGTGCGAATTTACAATTAAATAAAAGTTATTACATTAAAAAAGTTAAAAAAAAATAAATTTATCAATATAAAGTTTTTTTTTATTTCTTGGAAGAATGACTAGATACAGTTAAAAAAATGTAAATACAAATATAATTAATTTTAAATTATCTAGACAACAAAATCATAAAAATATTTTCAATTAAAATTTACCCTATCTGGAGAAAAACTCATTCAAATATTTTCAATTAAAATTTAAACTATACAAATCATAATTTATTTAATAGATTTATTTTTTATATAATGTCCTACTTTAATAACTCCATTGCTTATCGCACAGTTTGTGGTCAACATAATTACTGATAGATTTACAAAACTTAATTAAAAATGGCAACAGTTTGTTTTTTTGTTTCTTTCTGTATTATACAGTATAGTATTTTTTTAATTAGTTAGTTTTTTTTATTCTAGGAATAGTTTTTAGTGTATTAACAAAAATGTGACTTAGTCTTTGTGTCATGTTTCAATTTTTTTGTATTTTTTCTAAAAAAATATAATAAATAGCATGAAATATAAATTATTTAACAGTTTAGGCTTTTTTTCGAATTTATAAATAATTGTTTTTGGATAACATTTTATTTAAAAACAGTTATAATTTTATAGGTAATTGGAAATGGGATATTGTAGCAATTGGAAGAGAGTCAACATAATTAAAAAGTTTTAAACTATTTTTTAAATTCAAAACATTTAAACAAAATAAAAAATATCATATAAAACAAGTAGAAATGTCGTTAAATTCCGGCCGGATCGCACATTTTATACCCTCCTGAATACCCTTCTAAATTTTCACTGCTATGCAGAAACATGAAGTTATATTGAAAATCTTCTGTTTTGAAATAATATTAGCTCCTCATTGGGTAGCACAATTAGTCCAATAGTCCCGAATTGAAAACACCAAATTACACCAATTTTTGTTGAAAAAATGGGAAAAATGTTATTAATGCCTATCCCGAAACTTGGGATCAAATTGATCATTTTTAACACAAAAAAGTTTCACCTATTGAATATTTAAAATATTAAATTAAAGTCAAATTGGTTGAAGGACTTGTTCAAGCTTCAAATTTAGAAGGAATTTAGAAGGTACCATTATATGGTACAGAATATTGGGTGTAACGTTATTTTGGAGGTTTTGAGCACAATAGCTCAAAAAAGGATTCAAAAAAATTTTGAGAAAATATCATCGCGGTGTCTTAAAAAATGGTCATAAAATCGTAATATGTGACGAATGGTGGACCTAAGCCTGAAAAAATAATAATTATAATAATAATGATAATAATCTATACTAATAAAAGAGTAAAGTGATTGACTGACTGACTGACTGATTTAACGATTCATCAACGCCCAGACGAATCGGCTGAAGCTAGAATCTTGAAATTTTGGGTGAGGGTCACTCTTGGCCCAAATGTGACAGATAAGGCTGGGTTTTTGGAAATTCGTACTAGAAGGGTACGAAAAGTACTAAATATGATATCATTTGTATTTGGCGAACCAGTAGAGCTAGAACTCTGAAATTTGGATTGAGGGTCACTGATGGAGTGTAGGATAGATGTACCAAAGGGTTTTTGGAAATTCGAACTACAACTATCCGAAATGTACGAAAATGTACTAAATTTGGTACAATTCTGTAGCATGAGAATGGATAGAACTAAAAACTTGAAATTTGGAATGCGAATTAGGGTTGGGAAGTAGGGTCGATATAAGGAGATGGTTTTGAAACCGTGTACTCATGTGTACGAAAAGTACTATATGGTACTATATTTGGTACAAATTTGATTTGGAGGTACAAATGGAGCTAGAATCCTGAAAATTGAAAGTAACATTACCGTCGGAGTATAGGATTGTGATATGTACGTAGTTTTGGAAATTTGTTACTTATGTGTACGAAAAGTACTAAATCGTACTATAATTGGTACAATTTGGATTTGGGTGAACCGGTAGAGCTGAAACAATGAAATTTGGAGTTAGGATCATTTTAGGGGTGTAGGATTGGGGTCAGGAATCAGTTTAAGACATTATTACTTATGGGTACTAAATGGTACTAAATTTGGTGCAATTTTAATTTTAGGTGAACCAATTGAGCTAGAATCATAAAATTTGGAGTCAGGATCACTGTCGAGGTGTAAGATTGAGATATGCAGGAAGTTTTAAAATTTTGTACTTAGGTGTACTAAATTTGGTACAATTTGAATTGTGGTTGAACCGATACAGTTGGAATCCTGAAATTTAGATTTTGGAGCACTGTGGGGGTGTTGGTTTGGGTTCAGTTGGAAGTTTTTTAAATCCGTACTAAATGGTACTAAATTTGGTACAATTTGAATTTTGGGTGAACCAATAGAGCTAGAATCATGAAATTTGGAGTCAGGATCATTGTTGAGGTGTAAGATTGAGATATGTAGGAAGTTTTAAAAACTTGTACTAATGTGTACTAAATTTGGTACAATTTAAATTGTGGGTGAACCGATGGAATTGGAATCCTGAAACTTAGATTTAGGATCACTGTGGGGGTGTAAGATTGAGAAATGTAGGAAGTTTTAAAATTTTGTACTAATGTGTACTAAATTTGGTACAATTTAGATTGTGGGTAAACCAATGGAATTGGAATCCTCAAACTTGGATGTAGGATCACTGTGGGGGTGTTGGTTTGAGTTAAGTACGAAGTTTTGGAAATTCGTACAACTGTGTACTAAATTTGGTACAATTTGAATTATGGGTGAACCGATAGAGTTCGAATCCTGAAATTTAGATTTTGGAGCACTGTGGGGGTGTTGCTTTGGGTTAAGTTGGAAGTTTTTGAAATTCGTACTAAATGGTACTACATTTTGTACAATTTGAATTTTAGGCGGACCAATGGAGCTAGAATCAGAAATTTGGAGTCAGGATCATTGTTGAGGTGTAAGATTGAGATATGCAGAAATTTGTGCTAATGTGTACTAAATTTTGTACAATTTATGTTGTGGCTGAAGCGATAGAGGTGGAATCCAGAAATTTAGATTTACGATCACTGTGGCGGTGTGGGATTGGGTATTTATGAAGTTTTGGAAATTGGTACTACTGTGTACTAAATTTGGTACAATTTGAATTGTGGGTGAACAGATAGAGTTGGAATCCTGAAATTTAGATTTTGGTTTGGGTTAAGTTGGAAGTTTTTTTTGGAAATGGTACTAAATATAGTACAATTTGAATTTTAGGTGAACCAATAGAGGTAGAATCATGCAATTTGGAGTCAGGATCATTGTTAAGGTGTAAGATTGAGAAATGTAGGAAGATATAGAGATTTGTTTTTGAAATTCGTACTAAATGGTACTAAATTTGGTACAATTTGAATTGTGGGTGAACTGATAGAGTTGGAATCCTGAAATTTTGATTTAGGAACACTGTGGAGGTGTAGGATTGGGGTATGAAGGATGTTTTGGAAATTGGTACTACTGTGTACTAAATTTAGTACAATTTGAATTGTGGGTGAACCGATAGAGTTGGAATCCTGAAACTTGGATTTAGTATCACTCTGGGGGTGAGGGTTTGGGTTACGTAGGAAGTTTTGGAAATTCGTACTACTGTGTACTAAATTTGGTACAATTTGAATTGTGGGTCAACCGATAAAGTTGGAATCCTGAAACTTGGATTTAGGAACACTGTGCGGTTGTTGGTTTGAACTAAGAAGGAAACAATAAAGTTGGAATCCTGGAACTTGGATTAAGGATCACCGTGGAAGTGTATGTTTGGGTTAAGTAGAAAGTTTTGGAAATTCGTGCTACTGTGTACTAAAATTGATACTATTTGGATTATAATTAAGATTTTATCTAATTCATGATTTCAATTGGATTGCATGATGTAGGTAGTAATGGAAATTTTTACTTATGTGTTCTAAGTGGTACTAAATGTGCTACAAATTGGATTTAGGTGAACCGATAGAATCCTGAAATTTGGAATTAAGATTGGGGTATGTGGGAAGTGTTGGAAATTCGTACTTATGATTGTTAACGTAGGTAGTTATGGAAATTTATATTAATGTGCACTAACTGATACTCAATTTGGATTTGGTGAAGCTATATTATTTTTTTTAATAAGTATTACAAGAGTACAAATGGTAAAAAAATTACATCAAATTTAGAATAGAGGTAGATTTCTGTTGTGGTCGGAATGGGTGTGTAGGGTTGAGATATATAGGTAAATTTGAGAACATACTATGGCAGAACATACGTTCTAAATGGTTCTAAAATTTTAATAAGGGTCGATATAGGGCTTTAAATACATCCCACATTCGCTAACGAAGTAGCGGGTATATGCTAGTAATAAATAAATAAATAGTAGTCAATATTGTGGGTCTTCGAATACAGCCAATCATGGAATCATCATGGAAGAATCACTCAAAGCAAACGATCGCCTTTTTTGAGGGAACCGGTCAAGTAGGGAATGTTCCGCTGACAAAACAGGAGGGATAGTTCTAAGTGGTGTACCGCAATTTCTATTGCCAAAAAATTTTAAAGAAATTCGAGAAACTAATTTTTGACCGGTCATCACGTGGAATTGATGGGTTATCTGCCGTTCAGGCCTGTGAAGCATATTTTGGTTTGTCTCAATCAAGCTCGAAAAAGCACTTTGACAATTAGTATGGTATTATAAAAAAGTATATAAACAAAAAAAAAACTTAAAAACGATCTAAAAAAGACGTGGACATTTTCTAGACCCATTCCCATACGCTATGCAAAATTTCGCTTCAACCAGGCAAACTTTAAGTGCACCATTTCCACCAAGTCTGAGTATTTAAAACATTTTGTTAATAGGCCTAAAAGAAAATATAAGAAAATGTATATGGAAGATCTATTAGGTTGGGGAAAACGAAATTCTTTAGACCGGTTCTCGAAAATGTCGATAAAATCGTAGAAATGATTGAGGTTGACCGGCGTGTTAGCGGTCGTAACATCGCTCAGGAGCTAAAAATCGACCATAAAACTGTTTTAAACCATTTACACAAAGCTGGATTCAAAAAGAAGCTCGATGCTCGATGAAATCGATTGGGTTATTAGTTTTTGAGTTATCGTGGCCGCCATCGCAAAAAATGTTTAGAGAAAAACGCGTTTAAAGTTTGAGAAGCCCTTCAGCCGTCACTTGATGCTGACACAATAAATCGGCTATAACTTCAAGAGTTCTTGAGATTTTCACTTGAAATTTCGTAGGGGCATTCATTAATTAGTGTAGATTCGAAATATATCGACACAATTTTTGACCCCGAGAATGGGGGGGGGGGTCCCCTTAAAAGAAAAAATAGGATGGATCGAATATCAATCTGCGAAGCCTTGGCCAAATGGAATGAGATAGACTCATTTCTTAAACGGATGGTGACTGGAGGTGAGAAACGGAACACATACGATAACCTTGTGCGAAAACGATCGTGGTAAAAAAGGCGGTGAAGCACCTTAAACGATGGCCAAACCAGTACTAACGGCCAGGAAGGTTCTTCTATGCATTTGGTTGGACTGGAAGGGGATTATTTATTATGAGTTGGTTCCATGTGGCTTAATTCTGATCTCTGGACCGTTTGAAGATAGTAATTGACCAGAAAAGACCAAAGAGAGAGGTGTCGTCTTCCACCAGGACAACCCTAGTCCACACACATCTACAGTGACTCGTCAGAAACTTCGGGAGGTTGGTTGGGAAGTTTTAATGCATCCGCCATACAGTCCGGACTTGGCACCAAACGATTATCATGTTTTTCTTGCATTGCAAAATTTCTTTAATGATAAAAATTTGGTATCTAGGGAAAATTGTGAAAATCGACTAGAGTTTTTTTGCAAATAGAGAGCAAGACTTTTTTGAATTCACGAGAACTGCAATTTTTTCAAAAACAAAAAAAGTTCAACCGACGACGGAAGTACGCAAATGCCCAACTCCGATTTCAACCCTAGTTTCTATGTCATATTAAATGATAACCGGCAGCTTAGGGCTATCTAATTAACTTCTGTAGGCTGCAAAAATGAAAAAAAGTCCATTACTGCAAGAAAAATCTGCTCTTATATTTTGCAAAAACTTCGATATAAATAACAATTACCAACATACAGAGCAAAAAAAATTGTATACTTATGAATATTTTCAGAATTTCATTCATAGTTATTTTTTTATATTTCTCGCTTAGAATACCATTCAAAATTATTCTAATCACAAGAAAGACACTAATTTATCCAAAAAATTTAAACATTTCATTAATATCGCAACTATTTTTCGTACTTCGATTTACTTTACCACTAGTTTTGCATTCCATTGTTCATTTATTTCAGACACTCTTACTGACCTCTGCATTGGTGTTACAAAATTCGCATATGCATTTTCCAAATTATTTCAAGAGACTGAGATGGCTTAATTATACCCTTCACCACACTGTGGTACAGGGTATTATGTCTTTGTGCATATGTTTGTAACAGGCAAAAGGAATCGAGATAGACCCATAGTTACTTTTGAGAAAATGCATAGAATCACTTTCTGAGTCGATTTACGCATGTAATGTCTGCCAAGTTTCGTAAAAATCGGTCCAGATTTAGATATAGCTCCCATATATAGTCTCGTCCGATTTTATGTAAATGGTGCACCAAAGTCCATATATATCGTTCGATTTGCACGAAATTTGGCACAGCGTAATGAATTATGCCTAGAATGATGTCTGCCAAATTTCCTGAAAATCGGTCCAGATTTAGATATAGCTCCCATATATAGTTTCGTCCGATTTTATGTAAGTGATGTACCAAAGTCCCTATATATATTTCGATTTGCACGAAATTTGGCATAACGTACTTAATAGAGCCTAGAGTGCTTTATGCCAAGTTTCCTGGAATGATGTGTGCTGAGTTTCGTGAAAATCGGTTCAGATTAAGATATATATATATATATATATATATATTTCCGTCAGATTTAATGTAAATAATGTACCAAAGTTCTAATATTGCATAGATCGATTGATTTTAAGTAATTGACACACCAAGGAACCAATATATGATTGAAAGAACAAAACGTACTGAAATTAGTATAACCCAACCTGTGAAAAGTTTCGTTGAAATCGGTTCAAATTTGGATATAGATTCCACATATATTTTCATTTGGCCTAGCGTGCTGAATTGCGTCTATAATAATGTATGCCAAGTTTCATGAAAATCGGTTCAGATGTATATAAAGCTCCCATATATATATATATAGTCGCCCGATTTTAGGTAAATGGTGCACCAAAGTCTTCGAAAATCGCTCCATTTGCACGAAATTTGTCATAGCGTACTGAATTAAGTTTAGAATGACGTGAGCTAAATTTCGTGAAAATCGGTTCAGATTTAAATGTAGCTCCCATTCGTCCGGTTTTATGTAATTGGTGCATCGATAGGATACGTCTTAGGATACATCTGTTGAATATACCCAAAGTGGTGAAGGGTATCATATAGTCGGCCCAGTCCGACTTTACTACTTTCCTTACTGGTTTTTTATTGTCGACTAATGGTACAATTACTTTAAAAACGTATCAGACTTTTTGGATATCTAAGTATAAAATTATCAATACAAGTTATTTTTTTAAAGATCCCATATACACATTTTCCAACAAAATAGGCTGCTATTTGACATTCCAGATTCAGAGAAAAGAAAATACTTATTTACAAAAAATGTTCAATATAGGTAAATACGTACAAAGAGTATCGCTTAATTTTTGCTTTGTTAGTCGTTAGTTTGGTTTTTAATTGTCTATGAGTTTAACCAATCTACTAGCAGACTATTTACAATGACATTATCTACATATAAAAATCCCAATTTTTTAAGAAATGTTTAATGAACTCCGCATATTTAAGGATAAAAAAATTGGTCGTGCCGAACTGCACACCATTTGTCTTTGTTCAATTTTCTAGTGAAAATTTAATCTCCCCCAAATGGAAACAAATGTCCCATATCCAATTCTATCAACAACAAAATTAATTATTAATATAAAACCAAACTTTATAAAAACAAATATACATATGTAGAAAATTAATTAAACAATATTTAACGACAGAATTGAGTTTTCCATATTATTATTGTTGTTATTGTGTTAACAACCATTTTTTGTATGTATGTATAGATAGATGTTTGCTACAAGAATATTCTAATGACTTATTTTAAAATGATGTCGGTTTTTAGTTTTTCTAACTTCTTAATAACTAGAGAAACTAATATTCTTTGCTATACGATATTATTTTAATGATTTTTTTTATTTTACACTGATTTTTGTTGGGAGTATATTTTATTGGGTTTCGGATTTATCATTTCTTTACTTATTTCCTTTAGACTTATATTTTAAAAATAGGATTTTTTTCTTGCTCTGTTTGTCTATGATTTAGTTTTTTTTTCAATTTGATTATTCTTTTAAATAAATGTGTTTTTGTTTTTATAATTTATTTTTTGATTTTTGTTTTCGTTATGGAAATTAGTTTAAAAAAAATATTATAAATAATAATACGAACTAGAATAGTAACAGTTTAGTTTAATAGTTGTTTTATTTTGATTTAAATGATTAACTAATATTTTATGTATAAAAATCATCACTCTTTAGTCACAGTAGAAATAGAATTTAAAGAGAAATAGACGTAGAAGAAGAAAATAATTTCAAAATACTCCATTTTTGTTGCTTATTTGATTGTAATTTATTTTATTTTTTTCTTGTCATGTTGTGTCATTCTCTTATTTGGTACTGCTCTTTGGTTTAGTTTGCCTCTCTTCTTGTTGTCCCTTTGTGGATTTCTAAGAATTTCTGGTTCTCTTTTTGTTGTCTTTCTATATTACGTTGAGGTTCTCTGAGTGAGGGAGCTCTCAATACACCTAATTTCAGAGAAAACTTTCCCTTGCCCCATGCCGCTCATCGCCCAACATGACACGCTGTGACGGCGGCTCTCCATACTGATCCTGATAGTAATTCTCACGCATCATGGTATTCAAACTGGAACATCTAAAGTACAATATCTCCTGGAAAGGTTTACGGAAGTCTCGATTCAGTGTGGCATAGATAATCGGATTGAGCAATGAATTGGCATAGCCCAGCCATAGGAACAACGAAGACAGTGATTGTGGCACATGGGTGGTTTCCGATTCCACAAATGGCCGTATTAGTGCTAGAATGAAGAATGGCAGCCAACAAATGGTAAATGCGGACATGATGATGCCCAGGGTGGTGGAGGCCTTTTTCTCTTTGGCCAGCTGGAAACGTAATTTCTTTTGATGCGGTGAACCCAACAGGCCACTCGAGCCGCTGCCACCACCGCCTCCGTGGCCACCATGGCCACTGTGATGCCCACTGGTCGAGAGACCACCACATGTGGAATAATTTAACGATGTATTGCCATAGCTACTGTGACGATGCTGCTGTTGGTGGTGGCCGTGTGCCTCCAGGTCGGTGTGGCCCGGCGGCGACCCCGTGCCATTGAGGGCATGCTGCAGGTGTGTTTGTGCCCGCTTCTCCTCCAACACAATGCGCCTGGCTGCCCGAAATATCTGATAGTAGACAAAGAGCATTACGGCCAGTGGTATGTAAAAGGAACCCAACGTTGCATAAATTTGATATGCAAAATTCTGACACACCGAACACATGGGATTACCGTGTTCGTCTTCGTGTTCATTGCCCAGTATGAGCAGCGGTGGCAATGAGATGCAGGCGGCAGCCAACCACACCAGCGCCACACACAACATCATGCGGCGCGGTGTCCGTTTAACCCCATACTCCAGGGGCTTTGTAATGGCCAAATAGCGATCCACTGAAATGGCACACAAATTGAGGATGGATGCCGTGCAGCAGAGGACATCGAATGATACCCAAATATCGCATAAGACCGGCCCGAAACTCCACTTTTCCAAAATCTCATAGAGCAAGGCCATGGGCATAACGAGCACGGCCACACAGAGATCAGAGAGAGCCAGCGAGACCAATAAATAATTACAAGGACGTCGTAGTTTGCGGACCATGCACACGGCAATACAGACGAGGACATTGCCAACAATTGTGCCGAGGATGACGAAGAGGAGTATTATGCTAACCAGCACCGTGTGGAAAGCAGGTGTTGTAAATCCAACAAGGGTGGTGGGCAATGACGACGAGGAGGGCAGGGATGTTGAGTCTGAATCGAATTCCACGGCAATGGCGGCGGCAGATGATGAAAAGGACAATGAGGCTGATGACTGGGTAGGTGATGACAACAATGGAGGCCATTGTGTGTCATTTGTTGTTGTTGCTGCCACTGCCAATGTAGATAAAGTAGAGGTAATGGTACTATAGGTAGACACTGGGCTGTTGTCCGATGTGGTAAACATGTTGCTAATACTGTGTTGGTTTCTATGATGATTTTTGTTGTTGGTGGAGTGTTGTGAAGTCGATGAGGAGGAGGCGGAGACAGACATGCCATCATTAGTTTGTGTGCTTGCTGCTGCTCCTGTGGCATGTAAACTACTGCTATTGTGTCCCAGCCCCTCCGAATCCCTATTGTGACCATTGGATTCCGGGGCAGCTGCCGCCACCTCAAATATCAACGCTTGTATGGGCAGCTGTAATACCGTTGATGTCCGATTGCCAAAATTACTTTGGCCGTTTGTTTCGGCTTCGGCCAAAATCAAAGAGGCCGAACCCACTTGAAACCAGCAATCACTTAGGCTTAGCAGAAACAGCAGATAGAATAATGTTCTCAGCAGTGACAACATAAAATGTTTCAACTTTTGTGATATCCGTTTCCAAGGGCAGGATTTCCGGCGATGATAGCGTTGAAATTTAAAATTATCATTGACCAGGGATGGGGAGGATGATGATGAAGAGCAGGAGGAGGAGGATGCGGATGATTGTGCATTTTTAGTTGTTGAGCTGGAGCGGTATGAAGTGGCGGAGGCCGATGACGATAGTTCACACATAGAAGCTGTAGTATAGTGGTGGTGGTTGTTGTTTTTGTTACTATTGTTTTTATTATAGAGAGCATTTTTGTTGTTGTTATTATTATTGTTGCTGGCATAGAACCAACTAGGAGCATTTATAGGAATTCTGAAATTGTTAATAAAATATTCAGCGTTTTTAGAGTCTAAAGGATCCATATGATATATCTATGTATTTGTTGTTGTTGTTGATTTGACTTAACTATGTTTTTTTTATTAAAAAGAGGAGTTTTGTATTCTCTCTTTCTTCCACGGAGGTTTCTCTTAAGAGTGCTTCTAACAAACAAAAATATATTTCGTTTATTGTTGATATTTCTTTGGTTAATTGCTTTGTTTTCGGTGAGAGAGAGACTTAAATTACATATCCATTGTCTATAACTGTACTCTCTTTGCATCAAACATCAGCCATTCTCTTATCAAAATGTCTTTGGTCCTCTAACAGTTCTCTTGGCAGCAGATGTCTTCGATATCTTTTGTGAGTATCTTTTTGATAAATAATTACAATTTCTTTGCCAAATGCTGTGTGTAAATCCATTTATTTTCGTGTTTTAAAGATTTAAATCCAGACAACTGTTCTCCTTTTGTAATGTAATGGTAACTCACTCTCTCTCTATCGCTATTTTCCGAAACCAACAGAGTTCTTTGTATTAGTATAACCTTTTATTTTTTACACGTCAACATGTTCTTTGGTTCCTTCTTGATTGACGCTTGTTTCTTCTTTCTTTCTTTGTTATCTTCACTCTCTTGTTTCCCCTCTCTTTCTTCTGCACAGAGGTTTAATTGTCATTTATCATAATTCTACTCTTTATGTTTCACTATTCATGTTCTCATGTGACATGTCTGTCATTCACTTGTTTGTTGGTTGTTCTTCGTTCGCTTGTTTGTTACTTCGTTCATTCATTCAATCGGTCGGTCGGTTGGTCGTTCGTTTATGTTTTGTTTTGGTCCATTCACTTGTTTTCTTCCAAAAGCAGCATCAACATGACATGTCCTTTCATGCAGAGATGGCTCTTCCATTTATCAGTGTCGTTCGTTCGTCGTGGTCGTTGTACTGTCTTCTATGCCTTCTATGTGTGTATTTGTAACAGCAGCGGTAGCCTGTTATTGTGTCGCTTGTTTGTTGTTATTGTTCATGTATTCTCTTTCCTTTATTGGGCCAACTAACCAGCAATGTAATTTGTTTTGTAAGAATGAGGGGTGTTTTCTTAAGGTTGTATGTAGTTTTACTTGTTTGTCGTTTTTACGAAAAAATATTATTTTTTTTACGATATTAAAGAGAGTATATTTCAGGTGTATTTTGTTTCGTATTGAATGAAAATCTTGTTCCTTTTGTTGCTTGAAACCGTTTGATGGAAACACTAGAGTGATTGTCCAAATTCTGTAAAGAAATAAAGGAGAGGAAAAAAAATATTATATTTATTATTTTCAGTAAAAGAAAGTATTTTTTAAATTTAAGAAAACAATTTTTAATTAATTGAAAATATTAAAAAAAATAGGAATGCTCACAAAATTGCTGAGTTTATTTTCATAGAAGAGCTTAAGGACTTCTTTGCCATAGAAGAGCTGGAGACTGAGTTGATCTAGTCATGTGGGAAATGGAATGGGATTATTTATTATGAGTTGCTTCCATATGGTCAAACGCTAAATTCTGATCTCTACTATCAACAACTGGACCGTTTGAAGATATAAATTGACCAGGAACGGCCAACATCCACAGTCACTCGTCAGAAACTTTGGGAGCTTGGTTGGGAAGTTTAAATGCATCCGCCGTACAGTCCGGACTTGGCACCAAGCGATTATCATATTTATCTTCCATTGCAAAATTTCTTTAATGAAAGTCGGACGGGGCCTACTATATGATACACTTTACCACTTTGGAAATATTCAAGAAATACACCCTTACAGACCTTGAATTTTTGAAGGACCATTGACATGAAATTCGACTAAGTTAAATATGTGATCTGTGTCTATATGTGAACCGACTTAACCCAATGATCAATAACCGGGTATATTTGTATAAAGTATATATATATTCTTGATCAGTGTAAAATTATGCAGGTCCGTCTTTCTGTTGTAATCACTCTAGCATCTAAACAAATTGACATAGATCGCCAAAATTTTGCATAAAGTTGTCTCTTGTATGCAGGTCCGAAGATGAGCTTTATCGGACAACGTACCAAATGTCTCCACTAAAAATTATTATTATAGGTCCACTATTTCGGGTAGCCCCCATATAACGGTTAACGCAGACCCATTTCGATACATAAATCTGAACTGATTACAATAAAAGTTAGCACACGTTAGTTTATCCTAACTTCGGTACGTTGTGCAAAATTTCATGTCAATCGGCCTAAATTTGACTCTTTGGTGCACTATTTGCTAAAAATCGGACGAATATAGCATTTCCACATTAAATGAAACCTTTTACAAATTAAATGAACCCTTTTCCAAATTAAATGAAACCTTTTCCAAATTAAATGAAACCTTTTCCAAATTAAATGAAACCTTTTCCAAATTAAATGAAACCTTTTCCAATTGAAATGAAACCTTTTACAAATAGAATGAAACCTTTTCCAATTGAAATGAAACCTTTTACAAATAGAATGAAACTTTTTCCAAATTAAATGAAACCTTTATTCTTATCTAAGGAAATATAATATTTGCAGTAATTTTAAACCAATATTTGAAAATTAAATCAAAGAATATTAACAACTATAGTTGTATGGCTATGTAATTAACATAAATATTCTTTAATTCGGTGTGATTTCATTTAATATCGTTACTACATAAAACTAAATAAATAGTAATACAAACTGGGCTATTTCTTGACATATTAATAAATAAATATTTAAGAACAAGAATTGAATACCCGGTCCTAAATGCGAAATACATATTTGACTTAATAAATTGTTGATGATAAGGTAACTGCTTATCTTAATGAAGGGGTTCCCGACTTGCAGCTTGTGGGATTTTCAAAACCATGTCCATAACGTAGTTAGAACAATCTTGCCGAGTAAGCTTTTGAATACTTTGCTCGATTACATCAACAATGTTATGTTCCATTGAAACGTCACACAGCTCAGCTCTTGGACATAATTTTATTTTTGAAAATGCATTTTCGATTGGATTTAGCATTGGAGAATAAGGCGGTAAGAATTTAAGGTTGCATCTTTTGGATTCGATCAAATTTTTTATGTCATATCGCTTGTGTATTTGAGCGTTAATTTCCAAACCTGGATTGATTTTCTCAAAAAAAAATTTCTATAAATAATTTAAATCTGTCTGCATTGACACTGGAATTAGAAACAATTGTGTGATGTACAACTCCCGCGTTGTTTATTGCTGCAATTATAGTGACATTACGACCTCTGACCGTAGGCAACACAATGTGTGCTCTTGTTCCTTGTCTTGAACGGGCTTGGGTTCTTCGTATGTGAAGATTAAATCCACACTCATCAATGAATATAAATTTTTCTCCTTGTTGGGGTATCCATTTTGTAAAGTCTTGAGCATATTTTTGTCTCAAGCCTAATGTTCTGGAGTCATTCTTTCGTTCTATTTCAATAGAGGCCATCTTCAACGTAATTTTTAATTTCCGTAATCCATATTCTATGCAGCTTGTGGAAATATTTATATCATTTTCTCTCAACAGTTTAGTTTTTATGGCTTTGAGGGTAATTCCAGGTTGACTTTCTACATAGAACTCGATCAGACTTAAAACTTGTGGTGTCAACAACTTAGTTCTATTTCCTCCACGCTTATTTTCCTTCAATGTTCCAAAATGTTGTTTGTAATTACTTTACATTGTCGAGAGTTTACTGTTTAGGATGTTCACATTATCGAGAGTTCACTGTATTTAAAAATAGCAACGTTTAAAATAAATGCGAACCTGATTTTAACTTGGGAACCTGAGGAAGAATCAATATCCTCCCCAAGTATTGCAAGTGGAAATGCTCCAGAACCTACCGAAGCTACATCTACAAGACCCCGAAACAAATTGGGTCAGTATAACAAAATAACAAAAGACATGAAATTGTTATTATTTAAATTCTATGAAGAGGGGAGAACCATTTCCGAGGCTGCAAATTTAACCTGCATAAACATAAATTCCGAAAAAACATTTATAAGAAGATACAAACAATGTTCCAAATACCCGGTCCTAAATGCGAAATACATATTTGACTTAATAAATTGTTGATGATAAGGTAACTGCTTATCTTAATGAAGGGGTTCCCGACTTGCAGCTTGTGGGATTTTCAAAACCATGTCCATAACGTAGTTAGAACAATCTTGCCGAGTAAGCTTTTGAATACTTTGCTCGATTACATCAACAATGTTATGTTCCATTGAAACGTCACACAGCTCAGCTCTTGCACATAATTTTATTTTTGAAAATGCATTTTCGATTGGATTTAGCATTGGAGAATAAGGCGGTAAGAATTTAAGGTTGCATCTTTTGGATTCGATCAAATTTTTTATGTCATGTCGCTTGTGTATTTGAGCGTTATTTTCCAACTCTTTTCCAACTCCATTTCCGAGGCTGCAAATTTAACCTGCATAAACATAAATTCCGAAAAAACATTTGTAAGAAGATACAAACAAAATTTTGGAACATTGAAGGAAAATAAGCGTGGAGGAAATAGAACTAAGTTGTTGACACCACAAGTTTTAAGTCTGATCGAGTTCTATATAGAAAGTCAACCTGGAATTACCCTCAAAGCCATAAAAACTAAACTGTTGAGAGAAAATGATATAAATATTTCCGCAAGCTGCATAGAATATGGATTACGGAAATTAAAAATTACGTTTAAGATGGCCTCTATTGAAATAGAACGAAAGAATGACTCCAGAACATTAGGCTTGAGACAAAAATATGCTCAAGACTTTACAAAATGGATACCCCAACAAGGAGAAAAATTTATATTCATTGATGAGTGTGGATTTAATCTTCACATACGAAGAACCCAAGCCCGTTCAAGACAAGGAACAAGAGCACACATTGTGTTGCCTACGGTCAGAGGTCGTAATGTCACTATAATTGCAGCAATAAACAACGCGGGAGTTGTACATCACACAATCGTTTCTAAGTCCAGTGTCAATGCAGACAGATTTAAATTATTTATAGAAATTTTTTTTGAGAAAATCAATCCAGAGTTGGAAAATAACGCTCAAATACACAAACGACATGACATAAAAAATTTGATCGAATCCAAAAGATGCAACCTTAAATTCTTACCGCCTTATTCTCCAATGCTAAATCCAATCGAAAATGCATTTTCAAAAATAAAATTATGTGCAAGAGCTGAGCTGTGTGACGTTTCAATGGAACATAACATTGTTGATGTAATCGAGCGAAGTATTCAAAAGCTTACTCGGCAAGATTGTTCTAACTACGTTATGGACATGGTTTTGAAAATCCCACAAGCTGCAAGTCGGGAACCCCTTCATTAAGATAAGCAGTTACCTTATCATCAACAATTTATTAAGTCAAATATGTATTTCGCATTTAGGACCGGGTATTCAATTCTTGTTCTTAAATATTTATTTATTAAAATGTCAAGAAATATCCCAGTTTGTATTACTATTTATTTAGTTTTATGTAGTAAAGATATTAAATGAAATCACACCGAATTAAAGAATATTTATGTTAATTACATAGCCATACAACTATATTTGTTAATATTCTTTGATTTAATTTTCAAATATTGGTTTAAAATTAGTGCAAATATTATATTTCCTTAGGTAAGAATAAAGGTTTCATTTAATTTGGAAAAAGTTTCATTCTATTTGTAAAAGGTTTCATTTCAATTGAAAAAGGTTTCATTTAATTTGGAAAAGGTTTCATTTAATTTGGAAAAGGTTTCATTTAATTTGGAAAAGGTTCATTTAATTTGTAAAAGGTTTCATTTAATGTGGAAATGCTATATATATATGGGAGCTATATCTAAATCTGAACCGATTTCAATAAAACTTGTACACACGTCGGTCTATCCTAACTTCAGCACGTTGTGCAAAATTTCGTGCCGATCCACTTAAATTTTACACTTTGCTTAAAATCAGATGATAATATATAGCATTTCCACATTAAATGAAACCTTTTACAAATTAAATGAACCCTTTTCCAAATTAAATGAAACCTTTTCCAAATTAAATAAAACCTTTTCCAATTGAAATGAAACCTTTTACAAATAGAATGAAACTTTTTCCAAATTAAATGAAACCTTTATTCTTACCTAAGGAAATATAATATTTGCACTAATTTTAAACCAATATTTGAAAATTAAATCAAAGAATATTAACAAATATAGTTGTATGGCTATGTAATTAACATAAATATTCTTTAATTCGGTGTGATTTCATTTAATATCTTTACTACATAAAACTAAATAAATAGTAATACAAACTGGGATATTTCTTGACATTTTAATAAATAAATATTTAAGAGCAAGAATTGAATACCCGGTCCTAAATGCGAAATACATATTTGACTTAATAAATTGTTGATGATAAGGTAATTGCTTATCTTAATGAAGGGGTTCCCGACTTGCAGCTTGTGGGATTTTCAAAACCATGTCCATAACGTAGTTAGAACAATCTTGCCGAATAAGCTTTTGAATACTTCGCTCGATTACATCAACAATGTTATGTTCCATTGAAACGTCACACAGCTCAGCTCTTGCACATAATTTTATTTTTGAAAATGCATTTTCGATTGGATTTAGCATTGGAGAATAAGGCGGTAAGAATTTAAGGTTGCATCTTTTGGATTCGAACAAATTTTTTATGTCATGTCGCTTGTGTATTTGAGCGTTATTCTTTTCCAACTCCATTTCCGAGGCTGCAAATTTAACCTGCATAAACATAAATTCCGAAAAAAACATTTATAAGAAGATACAACCAAAATTTTGGAACATTGAAGGAAAATAAGCGTGGAGGAAATAATCATCAACAATTTATTAAGTCAAATATGTATTTCGCATTTAGGACCGGGTATTCAATCCTTGCTCTTAAATATTTATTTATTAAAATGTCAAGAAATACCCCAGTTTGTATTACTATTTATTTAGTTTTATGTAGTAAAGATAGTAAATGAAATCACACCGAATTAAAGAATATTTATGTTAATTACATAGCCATACAACTATATTTGTTAATATTCTTTGATTTAATTTTCAAATATTGGTTTAAAATTAGTGCAAATATTATATTTCCTTAGGTAAGAATAAAGGTTTCATTTAATTTGGAAAAAGTTTCATTCTATTTGTAAAAGGTTTCATTTCAATTGGAAAAGGTTTCATTCTATTTGTAAAAGGTTTCATTTCAAGTGGAAAAGGTTTCATTTAATTTGGAAAAGGTTTCATTTAATTTGGAAAAGGTTTCATTTAATTTGGAAAAGGGTTCATTTAATTTGCAAAAGGTTTCATTTAATGTGGAAATGCTATATATGGAAGCTATATCTACATCTGAACCGATTTCAATTAAATTTGGCACACGTTAGGCAAACCTTACTTCAGTACGTTGTGCAAAATTTCGTGCCAATCGACCTAAATTTGAAACTTTGCTTAAAATCAGATGATAATATATACGGAGGCTATATCTACATCTGAACCGATTTCAATAAAATTTTGCATACGTTAGTCTATCCTTACTTGAGTACGTTGTGCAAAATTTCGTGCCAATCGACCTAAATTTGACTCTTTGGTGCACCATTTGCGAAAAATTGGGCGAACATATATATGGGAGCTATATCTAAATCTGAACCGATTTCAATAAAACATGGCACACGTTAGTCAATTCATCTCATTCGGATAATAAATGCGACCTGCACTATGTTTACAATTTAATATCGACAGACGGACGGGGATGCATCAATCGATTCAGAAAGTGATTCTATGCATATTCTCCAAAGTAGCCATGGGTCTAACTCCATTCCTTTTGCCTGTTACAAACATATACACGAAGACATAACACCCTGTACCATAGTTTTGTGAAGGTTATAAAAATGTGTATATAGGGAGGATTGTGAAAATCGACTACTAGAGTTTTTTGCAAATAGAGAGCGGGACTACTATGAGAGAGGCATTATGAAGTTACCTTTAAAATGGCAACAAATCATACAACAAAACGGTGCAATCGGACAGTCCGAAGCATGTTAAATAAAGTCCTAATGTTTTGGGGTTGTCTTTAAAATTATCCTTTAATATGGTATGAAATTACATATATAAGACCAAACATGCATCTATTGACGAAAATGAGATGGAAAATAACTATTTCTAAAAATCTATGTGGCCTTGAAACAGTGTTGGGCAAAATTAAATTGATAGCAAGTGTATGCGAGCGTAACTGAAAATTCACCATTAAAAACGATTGACGTAAAGAGAAAGAAAGTGAAAATGTGTTTATCCATCGACCCTCAGTTACGGTAGCGTATATGGCCGAGCATGCCTGCCTTGAAACGTCAACGTTCGCCGCTAGAAAATATAGCCTTAAAAATCAAACATTGAGTTGAAACAAAGTAGAACCTTTAGAAGATTTGAATTCCAGTCAGACTTATAGCAATGATAATTACCACGCTATGCATATGGATGCCGAATGTGCCCCATCAAATACCACGGGTAGATACACCTTCGACGAATTTGACTTCTTTGACAAAACTGTAAAAATATTTAACTAATACTAATTTATCATACAGTGGTGGTCACAGAATTAAAACATTTACTGTGACAAACATTTTTTGATCAGCCCTCGATTCGTTTGAAGTATTTTTGAAATTTTTTTAACTCAGAACACTTCGATATACTGCACTTAAGAGATTTAGTGCGATAATAGAAAATTATTGCATGCAATTTTCCATAAATAACGGTTTTTATGAAAATACATCGATTTTGAAGTGGCCATTTAATTAAAACATTGTGTGATTTTTTACTTTACTGTATTTTTTTTTGAAAATAGTTTTAAAAAAGCTCATTAATTTAGTTCAATTATGTAAACTAAGCACTGATAGAATCATTTACAGATAAAAATATCTGAAAAAATCTATAAAATCTATCAAAACACCCTTATTATAGAAAATAAAGGTCCGAATGTACTAGAAATTGCTAGAATTAGTAAAAAACAATTAATAATTTTCAAAATGAATAAATATTTGAAATAAAAACTCAAAAAATTGGAATTAACCTAAAGGAACGATTCAATTTCAATAGCCTTTACTAAATAAGGCCGGAATATTTTTGCAGTATGTGAGAGAAAATATCGATTGATATTGGTATTTATTATATCAAATCGATTGTTCGAGTAGTACAGAATATATTTTATCAACAAATATATCAGTCACAACAGATCGAACAGAGATCAAGGCCTATATTGCCGGGTAAAGGTCTCTGGCACACAGCAGCATGATTGATGGTCAACTCTTAACCCTTTAAATTTATTGAACATGACAATATTTTTCCAAAATAATATTTTATGAAGAGAATAACTTCCACTTAATCTATTTTAGTAAAAAATTAGGAAACATTTTACACTTTGACAAATATTTGAAGACTTGTGTTGAACATCAAAAATACTGCTGTATGCCAGAAACCTTTACTCGTCAACATAGGCCTTGATCTCTGTTCGTTCTGTTGTGACTGATATATTTTTTGATAAAATATATTCTGTACTACTCGAACAATCGATTTGATATAATAAATACCAATATCAATCGATATTTTCTCTCACATACTGCAAAAATATTCCGGCCTTCTTTAGTAAAGGCTATTGAAATTGAATCGTTCCGAATGTGCCCCATTTTCAAAAATACAGTAAAGTAAAAAATCACACAATGTTTTAATTAAATGGCCACTTCAAAATCGATGTATTTTCATAAAAACCGTTATTTATGCAAAATTGCATGCAAAAATTTTCTATTTTCGCACTAAATCTTTTAAGTGCAGTATATCGAAGTGTTCTGAGTTAAAAAAATTTCAAAAATACTTCAAACGAATCGAGGGCTGATCAAAAAATGTTTACCACAGTAAATGTTTTAATTCTGTGACCACCACTGTATGTTTTTGGTACTACTTAGAGTCTACCTACTTAGATTCGATTTTGTTGTGTTACTAAAATTGGGGAAGAAGAGTATTAAAATGCGGCATCCAGTTATCTGAGTAGAGAAAACCAAATTCTATTGAAAATTTTGAACACAATTGGTCAATCAATTATTATAAGTAATAAATTTAAATAAATTGAACGTATAAATTTTGCAATTTTAAAAATAACAAACATTATTTCCAATAACAGCAAATCTTAAATAATAATTCAGAAAATTCAAATTATTCCCCTTATTTGCATATTATAATCTCTTAATATGCAAATACTAAAAGAGTTTAATCTTACGATCTATGCAATTTAATCTCCTAATTGCACGTCCCCATTGCTCTCTCACTGAGATGCAACTTTGAGTACTTCTTATTGTTTTCTTTTTTGGAGTTGATGTTAGTTTTCGTTAGTCATTGAAATCGTTCGCATTATTTTTCGTGGGCTCCATCTTTAAAGTGTTATTAATTGTGATTATTAAGCATACAACTACTATTTAAATATATAAATCATTTACTTAGTGTTTATAATATTAAAATATATCATTTAAAGATGTTAAAATGTGAAATTAATGTGATTTACAAACAAATAAATCAGTGCTCGTCGGCCGTGTGTGAAAACAAAGTGGAGCAAAAACAAAAACAAAACATTGGAGAATGTTGGCATTACTCCCGTTGAGCGAGAGAGAGGGGGAGATTGAAAAGAAAACATAAGTGGTACAATAAAAAATTGAATAGAAACAGCAACAAATGCAAAGAAAGAATTATTTGCAATAAACAAGAAGAAGAATAAAACCAGTAAGGAAAGTAGTAAAGTCGGACGGGGCCGACTATATGATACCCTTCACCACTATGGGTATATTAAGCAGGACTATAACATAAAATTGGATGAAAAAAATGTGATATTTATCCAAATGTGAATCTACCTAGATCTATCCATAATGTATGTCAATCGACTTCAAACAAATATAAATAGGTCATCCGTTGTGCTATGTCTGCACTTCTAGAAAACGCAACTACGTAATTCTATGCTCAATTTTTTAAGTTGTGCAAAATTTGATGTCAATCTGACTAACAAGAGGAGTTTGATGCCCAATTTACTTGAAATGTGGAAGCGAATATGTATATATCTATCCAAATATTGAGCGATTTCAAACAAACTTGTCACAGGTTACGTTATGCAACTTTCAGAACGTTTTGTTCCAATTGGTTCCTTAGTACGTCAATTACTTAACATCAATCTATAATAAAAGGGAGCTATATCTAAATCTGGACCGATTTTCACGAAACTTGGCAGACATCATTCTAGGCTCAATTAAATACGTTATGCCAAATTTCGTGCAAATCGAAGGATATATAGGGACTTTGGTGCACCTTTTACATGAAATCGGACGAAACTATATATGGGAGCTATATCTAATTCTTGACCTATTTTCACGAAACTTGGCAGACATCATTCTAGACTCAATTCAGTACATTATGCCAAATTTCGTGCAAATCGTGCATCATTCACATGAAATCGGACGAAACTATATATGGGAGCTATAGCAATACGTACTCTGTCAGCAAATACAACATAACAT
>NW_026879014.1:0-26040 GCF_032173495.1 Musca vetustissima
GTTTTTGAAGTCCCTATTTCTGGCTTCCTGAGATTCTTCATTTAGCTGATTTATTTTACAAATTCTTTAATAAGTCAAAAAATGCACCAAAAAGGCAAAAATATGTTCTGGAATTTATAAGCTGATACTTCATATTTTAAGAAAATATATGCAGTTCTACTAAGTTTCACCGATGATTCAGTTGAAATCCAATACAAACATCAAAAATAACTCATTTTTGGAGCAATTTCCCTATTACTATTTTTTTTAATATTTCCAAAGCATTTATCCAAACAAACAAATATTTGTCATATGCTCAAACACCTGAAATAGACGGCTCCATAAAAAATGTTCACTTTTAGAAGTTTTAATTAAAAACAAGTGAAAAAGAGTTAAGTTCGGCCGGGCCGAACTTTGGATACCCTCCACCATATATATGCTGACAGGTACTTGAAATGAAAATATAGGGAAAATACAAAAAGTGGACCTATATCGACATTTCTACAAACCGATTTTGTAAACCATAATGTAAAATATAAAACAAATTTCAGAAATTTTTAATGGATAATATACCATCAGCTTTATTTGTCTAAGGATGGTGTATACACTTTGACACAGCTAAATGGTTCTAGACCCCATGTTTCTTTGGACCCAATTTGTTTCAGAAAATATTATTTCTTCCAAACTTAGTTCAGGTTCGAAGATGAGGAATATCGGTTCACTTCTTCTGGTACCTCCCACACAGGAGCTAGGCCTAAATGCGGGTTATAATTCATATATAGTTCATTATCGAACCTTACGTTCTATTCTTTGATGTCGATATCCTCCGCAGGAGAAATGATTACAACAGAGCGTTAGAACCAAACTCAAAACGCGGAACAAATCAGATAACTATTTTAATATAAACCAGTAAGGAAAATAGTAAAGTCGGACTGGGCCGACTATATGCTACCCTTCACCACTGTGGGTGTATTCTGCATATGTATCCTAACAGACGTCGCCTTTTTGTCGCCCTACACATGTCGTTCTGCAACCTTTGCTAAATTTTGTAAATTGATTTAAAGCAAACTTGACACACGCCATTTGGTGTGCTTCACGGATTAAAAATTAATCTGTATCAGACAGCCATCGATTACTTGGTTTACAATTACCATGAATAGGTCGAAATTATATATGGAAGCTATGTCATATCTATTTCTGAATCGATTTCAAGGAAACTTACCTGAGATTATATTAACTTCAGTATGTTGTGTCAATCGGACAAAACCGGACGAAAATATATATAGGAGGTGTATGTAAATCTGAAACGATTTTCACGAAACTTAACACACACCATTGTAGACTTAATTCAGTACCCTATACCACAATTCGTGCAAATCGAAAGATATATAAGGACTTTGGTGCACCAATTACCTTAAATCGGACGAAAATATATATGTGAGCTATATCTAAATCTGAACCGATTTTCACGAATCTTAGCACTCATCATTCTAGACTTAATTCAGTCGGCTTTAACAAATTTCGTGCAAATCGAATGATTTCCAGGGACTTTGGTGCACCATTTACCAAAAATCAGGCGAAACCATAAAAGGGAGCTATATCTAAATCTGAACTGATTTTCACGAAACTTGGCACAAATCATTCTAGACATATTTCTGTAGGCTATACCAAATTTCGGACAAATCGAAATATATATAGTGACTTTGGTGCACCATTTACATTAAATCGATCGAAACTATATAAGGGAGCTATATCTAAATCTGAACCGATTTTCACAAAACTTAGAACACATCATTCCAGACTTAATTCAGTCGGCTTTAAAAAATTTCGTGCAAGTCAAATGATTTTCATGGACTTTGGTGCACCATTTAAATAAAATCTGGCGAAACTATATATGGGAGCTATATCTAAATCTGAACCGATTTGCACGAAACTTGGCACACATCATTCTAGACTTAACTCAGTAGGCTATAACAAATGTCGTGAAAACCGAAGCATATATAGGGACTTTGGTGCACCATTTACCTTAAATCGGACGAAAATATATATGGGAGCTATATCTAAATCTCAACCGATTTTTCCCAATTTCAATAGGGTTCGTCCTTGGACCAAATAAACGAGCTGTGCTAAATTTCATCGAAGTCGGATTGTAAATGCGACCTGTACTTTGTTTACAATTTAACATTAACAGACGGTCGGACGGACATGCATAAATCGACTCAGAAAGTGATTCTATGCATATGCTCAAAAGGAACCATGGGTCTATCTCGATTCCTTTTGCCTGTTACAAACATATGCACAAATACATAATACCCTGTACCACAGTGTGGTGAAGGGTATAAAAAGGGGTTATATAGGGACTACCCCAAAAAGGGGGGCAAATATACATAATTTTTGGTAGGGAGATTTCTTACCACATACGTCTACAAAATACCAAATTGTAGCGAATTTGGTAGAACAACGCACTCAAGAACCCCAAAATACCGAAAATTGGGGTTACCCTTATAAGGGGGCTATCCGAAAAAATAGACCTATATTTATAGATTTTAATGGAGAAAATTGGTACCCAATAATAACTCAAAGTACTAAATTACAGCCAATTCGATGAAAAATGCGACCAAAACCCCCAAAATACGGAAATTTTGGGGGTTTTGGTCGCATATATATATATATATATATATATACTTTATAGGGTCGGAAATTATTATTTCGATGCGTTACAAACGGAAAAACAAAACTAATATACCCTCCATACTATGGTGGAGGGTATAAAAATGATCACTGGAAATATGCAAATTTACACTTTTAACCAATACGCGCAAAAATAATAATAATTGCTGAACTTTGAAGACACACTAAAAATAAAATAAACAACTAAGAACTTTTATTTTAGCAATTAGTGATGTAGAATATTATCTTCTTTCTCCCGGTATCAAATACGGTTATTAAAGTTAAAGTTCATATTTTGAATTAATCGCCACTTTGCCTACCGCTCAACCCTTTGTGCGTCGACTTAAACTTTTTATTAAAAACAAATATTAGGTTGGGCAAAAAGAAATCCATTATTTTGTCGGCATAGGGCTGTACTGATAAATTTCTCGTAAAGTATCGATCAAACAATTTCAGATTTATGCTCGTTGGAAGGGTGACATTTAGCATTAAAAACCAGTAAGGAAAGTAGTAAAGTCGGACGGACCAACTATATGATACCCTTCACCACTTTAGGTATATTCAACAGATGAATCCTAACAGACGCCGCATTTTTAAAGGACCAGTAAAATGAAATTGGATCCATAAACATTTCATTCTGCAACCGATACTCAATATTTCATTTGGTCAGATACAGAAGCTATACCTAAATCTGAACCGATTTTTACAAAACTAAACACACATCATTCTAGACCTAATTTATTACGCTGTGCTAAATTTCGTGCACCATTTACATACCTAAATCCGAACCGATTTTCACAAAACTTAACACACATCATTCTAGACGTAATTCATTACGCGGTGCCAAATTTCATGCAAATCGAAATATATATAGGGACTTTGGTACACCATTTACATTAAATCGGACGAATATATATATGGGAGCTATATCTAAATCTGGACCGATTTTCAGGAAATTTAACACACATCATTATAGACCTAATTCATTACGCAGTGCCAAATATCGTGCAAATCGAAATATATTAAGGGACTTTGGTACATCATTTACATTAAATCGGACGAATATCAATAGGGTTCGTCTATGGGCCAAATAAGTGACCTATGCCAAATTTCATCCAATTCGGATCATAAATGCGACCTGTACTTTGTTTACAATTTAACATGGACAGACAGACGGACGGACATGCATAAATCGACTTAAAAAGTGATTCTATGCATATTCTCAAAAGGAACCATGTGTCTATCTCGTTTCCCTTTGCCTGTTACAAACATATGCACAAAGGCATAATACCCTGTACCATAGTGTGGTGAAGGGTATACAAATTATTTTTCTATGTTTTGTTTGGTGCATTCAGTTGTGAGTTACAGGGTGTTAAAAATGGAAGTGAACAAAGAGGAAATTCGGCACATTTCTTTGACAAAGGCGATAATGCAAGTCAATCGGCTAAAAATAATTTAGTTTCGAAGATTCGGATCAGGATTTTTTTATAAAACGGAGAAATGATCGAAGTTGACCGGCATGTTAGCAGTCGTAACATCGCTCACTCTAATTAGATTTATAGAATTCTTGTGGTGTGTCAAATCTTCCTTCAAAAATGATCAATGCCAGTTTAGCCCATAGAAGGGCTATAACAATATTTCTATGATTGTTTAAATTATTATCGTTTAAACATGAATTTTAATATATATTTCTTTAAAGTATACATAATTTTGAGTTCCTACGTCTACCTCAGATCCGTATAGGCTAATTTACAAAAAACCGCATGAAAATTCCTTTTTGGTGAGTTACAAGTTGTAACTTACAACACAACATTTGGATGGGTACAAATGTACCACGGTTATTGATCTACAAACACTTTTTGGTTATTAACAACGTATTGCCTTGTTTTACTTACAACCACTCATTCTAAAGTTTTTTTCTTTCTAAATGTTCATTAGTTACCATGTCGAGTAACAATTGGCTAAAACGACAAGTCACTTGCAACAACATGTTGTAGCGACAACTGTCCTACATGAGCACAACAACAACAATGCACATCAACTATGGGGTCATGTAGTTACATCGACATGTGTAGGAACGAACAGTTTGCAACTAACATTATAATTGGCACATCTCCCCTCTAATTCAATGCACGCACTCTCACCTCGTATAAGAATGAACTGCTGGCCTGCCAAAAAATACACTGTGAATTGTGTACAAGGTTCACACGTAGATTTAACGCATTTTCAAAGTTATTAAATATTAGCTGGAATATATTTTTATAAGAGTATTGTTTGTATGTCAAACTTGATGCACCGACTCTCAGGAAGCCAACTATTGTCTTGCAGTTTCGTCGGGGGAGAGAAACGCAAAATTTGATGACTAAATAAACATTATTTGCTTTTTTGTTTTTGTTGGACACTAAGAAACAAGCTTGTTAAATGTTCAAACTGAAACTTTTAATCAGTAAAATTATGACGAAATATACGTGAGCTCCAAATACTTTCGGTAAGTCAGTAATGCATCATAAAAGATTATTTAGCAATGAACATTTTCCTTGTCTGAGTTGTTGTTGTTCGTGGTTGTTGTAGTTAAAGTAGTTGTTACAAATTTTTAGTGTAAACTTTGTTCGCTTAATAAAAAATTAAAACTTTTAGATTTTCGAAGGAAGCCAATATTATAAATAAATAGAAGATGGAATGAAGGTTCTTTGTTAGCAATTGAGTAATTATTTCTGCCAAGAAAATGTTTGTTTTAAAATCTAAAAGTATTGTTTTAGTGATTTTTTCTTCTTGGTATTAATAAATAGAGATTAAGAGTTTTACGTAAACTCTCTAGTATGGTATGTAGCAAAAATACATAAAATATCAGAGAAAAGTGTGCACTACAGCCATAACGGGTAACTAAAAGCAGGTAAACTCAACTTTAAGTTCGGCCGAGCCAAATTTCTATAACCTCCACCATTCAAAATTTCTTAAAAAAGTCGGCAATTTCATATGGTGACTTAGTCATTGTATATTGTCTACTAGTAGTAAAATTATTTGGGAAAATGAAAAACCAAATTTCAGGCACTTAGGTTGGCAAATTTGCTCAGGAACATCAACACACCGAAAATTAAACATTCTGGAAAAATGTCGGTTATTCAACGAAATTTTACACACACTAGGTCATACTAACTTTAGTACGTTGTGCAAAATTTCGTGCGAATCGGCTATATTTTGAGGCCGGGAGCTATATCTGAATCTTAACCGATTCATCAAAACTTGACACACGTTATGTTATAGTAACTTCAGTATGTTGTGCAAAATTTTGTGTCAATCGGCCATATTTTTGGGCTTTGGCGCACAATTTACTGAAAATTGGACGAAACTATATATGGGAGCTATATCTAAATCTGAACCGATTTCAACCGTAAGTCACACCAATTTCAGTACGTTGTGCAAAATTTTGTGCACATCGGCTATATTTTGGGGCTTTGGTGCACCATTTAATGAAAATTGGACAAAACTATTTATGGGAACTATATCTAAATCTGAGCCGATTTTTCCCAATTTCATTGAGGTTCGTCCTTAGGCCAAATAGATGAGCTGTGGCAAATTTTATCCAATTCGGATTATAAATGCGATCTGTACTTTGTTTACAATTTAACATCAACAGAGTGATTCTATGCATATTCTCAAAAGGAACCATGGGTCTATCTCGTTTCCTTTTGCCTTTTACAAACATATGCACAAAGACATAATACTCGGTACCACAGTGTGGTGAAGGGTATAAATAGTGTGCTACCGATATATGGTCGTTATACAAAAAAGTGGACCGGTTTTCATTATACCCTTCACCCTTTGTACATATGTTTGTAATAGGCAAAAGGAAACGAGATAGACACAGGGTTCCTTCTGAGAATATTCATAGAATCACTTTCTGAGAAGATTGTACGTCTGTCCGCCTGCTGATTTTAAATTTTCAACAAAGTATAGGTCGCATTTCTGGTCAAATTTAGATGAAACTTGCCACAGATAATTTATTTGGCCCAAAGAACGAACCATATTGTACTTGAGAATTTCGTCCGATTTTATGTAAATGGTGCACCAAAGACTTAAATACGGCCGATTGGCACAAAATATTGCTAAACGTACCGATGTGAGTATAGCCTAACTTGTGTCAAGTTTTGTTGTTTTTGTTCGTCCTACAAACGTAGATACTGAAATTGTTTTAGAACAAGGCATGTTAAGTTTGGTAGAAATCGACTCATATCTATATTTTCCCACAAGTCAACATCCAGCAAGCTAGAAAAGTACAAAGAGCCTCATCGATTCATCGGTCTGTATGCAGAGAGCGTTGAACCGGTGGCTATCTTTTTGGATAGCCAGCCGGCTCTTAAAGCCATAAATTCCTACAAAATTAAATCTCGAGTGTAGAACAGTTTTGGAAACATGATATTATAGCTATCGGCTGTGTTGGGTACCAGGACGTATTAGCTAGACGCGAATATCAGTCTACAGATCTAGCAATCGAGGGCTCAATCAACCCACCCATCTGTCACCTTTTTCATAACTTAGATGCAAACTCACTGTTGAACTTGTGGTCATTGCAATATCAGGGCCTTTACCAGTAAATGGGACCATGATGTTCCTGACTACTGCAGACTCTGTGTTGGCGAAGAGGAGACAGAAACAATTGATCATCTCCTGTGTCGCTGTCCAGTTCTGACCTATTGACAGTGTTGCCAAAACTTTACTGATACAAAATGCTAGATTTTAATTAAAATCAGTAAGGGAAGTAGTAAAGTCGGACGGGGACGACTATATAATACCCTTCACCACTTTGGGAATATTCAACAGATTGAATCCTAACAGACGTCGCATTTTTGAAGGACAATTAACATGAAATTAAATTAAACATGTCATTCTGCAACCTATACCAAATTTTGGTCAGATATAGAGGTGCTACTTACAATGGGACAAAATTATGTAAATATTTAAAATATCGAAATCTAAACCGATTTCATCGAATCTTGTCACATGTTAGGTTACACTTATTTCAGTATGTTTTTTGCATTCGGACACATTTCGAGTTCTTCATTAACTTTTAAATCCAAATTTCGTGCAAATCGAAGGAAATATAGGGACTTTGCTGCACTATTTACCTAAAATCGGACGTAAATATATATGGGAGCTATATCTAAATCTGAACCGATTTTCACGAAATTTAACACACCTCGTTCTAGACATAATTCAGTACCCTATCCCAAATTTCGTGGAAATCGAATAATATATAGGGTCTCTGTTGCACCATTTACATAAAATCGGACGAAAATATATATGGGAGCTATATCTAAATCTGAGCCGATTTTCACAAAATTTAACACACATCGTTCTAGACTTAATTCAATACGCTATGCCAGAGTTCGTGCAAATCGAAGGATTTGGATTTGGTGCACTATTTACCTAAAATCGGACGAAAATATATATGGGAGCTATATCTAAATCTGAACCGATTTTTCCCAATCTCAATAGGGTTCGTCCTTGGGCCAAATAAGTGAACTGTGTCAAATTTCATCCAAATCGTATCATAAATACGACCTGTACTTTGTTAACAAAAACACATGGACGGACGGACGGACAGACAGACAGACAGACGGACATGCATAAATCGACTCAGAAAGTGATTCTATGCATATTCTCAAAAGGAACCATGTGTCTATCTCGTTTCTTTTTGCCGGTTACAAACATATGCACAAAGTCATAATACCCTGTACCACAGTGTGGTGAAGTGTATAAAAGGTGCTAGAAAGTGCTAAAAAATTAAAAAAGTGCCAAATAAAAGGGCTAAACATGTTATAGGGAAAATAGTAGAAACGGCTGTAATTTGAAATTTTTGATTCTCATTAGGTAAAAAATTCCATACTAAAAATTATTAATGTGGGTCTACGTTTCAGGGTGGGCCACAGAGAACGGAATTTTGAGGACGTCGGGTACGTTTTTCCATCAAATGGACTATAATTTGAAACTTTTGAATTCATGGTGTGTAAAATTTCCCCACTAAAAGGAATTAATACCACTTTTTTTGGGTTTTGGCGAATGACATATATGCAGAAAACTGTCAAGGTGGAGGTTAGCACATAGTCCTCATATTAAAGTACTGCTCTATCTTCTTTGCTTTGATGATTTTAGTCGCATTCTCTGGTTTCTTATGGTGGGAAATATGTTGGCGGACAATTTTCTACATATGTATATGTTTGGACATATCCCCCATATATAGGTTTCATTATTTTTGTCCAAATTTATGGTTTAGAACTTTTTCACGCCAAATTGTCTGTAAATGTTTGCCGAACTTTTTCGATATAGGTCCATATTTTGACATAACCCCATTATAAAGTGGAACGCCACCCATTTTCGGTACTCTGAAGTGGCTATAATTTGGAATTCCGGATTCACGGTGAAAAAAACTCCTTTCCAGAAATTTTCGGATTTAGGTTCATGATTTCTACATCACTCCCATACAAAGGCCCACTTAATCTGGTTTTTATACCCTTGGCATAGCATACTGAATTAAGTCTAGAAAGATGTGTGTTAAATTTCTAAAAAATTGGTTCAGATTTAGATATAGCTCCCATTATAGTTTCGCCCGATTTTAGGTATATGGTGCACCAAAGTCCCTAAATATGCTTCGATTTGCACGAAATTTGGCATAGCGTACTGAATTAAGTCTAGAATGGCGTGAGTTAAAATTCGTAAAATCGGTTAAGATTTAGATATAGCTCCCATATATATTTTTCTCCGATTTTTGGTAAATGCTGCACCAAAGTCCCTAAATAAGCTTCGATATGCACGAAATTTGGCATAGCGTGCTGAATTAAGTCTAGAAATATGTGTGTTAAATTTCAAAAAAATAGGTTCAGATTTAGAGATAGCTCACATATATATTTTCGTCCGGTTTTTGGTAAATAGTGCACCAAAGTCCCTAAATAAGCTTCGATATGCACGAAATTTGGCATAGCGTACTGAATTAAGTCTAGAAAGATGTGTGTTTAATTTCGTCAAAATCGGCACAAATTTAGATATAGCTCCCATAGATATTTTCGTCCGTTTTTAGATAAATGGTGCACCAAAGTCCCTAAATATTCTTTGATTTGCATGAAATTTGGCATTGCGTACTGAATTAAGTCTAGAATAATGCGTGTTAAATTTCGTCAAAATCGGCTCAAATTTAGATATAGCTCTCATATATATTTTCGTCCGATTTTTATGAAAATGGTGCACCAAAGTCCTTTAACATCTTTCGATTTGCACGAAATTTGACATAGCGTACTGAATTAAACCTAGAAAGATGTGTGTTAAATTTCGTGAAAATCGGTTCAGATTTAGATATAGCTCCCATATATGTTATCGTCCGATTTTATGTAAATGGTGCACCAAAGTCCCTATATATCTTTCGATTTGCACGAAATTTGGATTCATAAGCAAATGAAGAACTCAAAATCTTGCCGAATGCACAAAACATACTGAAATAAGTGTAACGTAACATGTAACAAGTTTCGATGAAATCGGTTAGATTTCGATATTTTGCTCCAAATTTATTTACATAATTTTGTCCCATTGTAAGAAGCAACTCTATATCTGACCAAAGATTAGTATAGGTTGCAGAATCACATGTTTAATTTCATGTTAATGGTCCTTCATAAATGCGACGTCTGTTACGACGTATCTTATATTCGGTCCCGTCCGACTGTACTATTTTCCTTACTGGTTCATATTACAAAATAAACAACCTACTATCAAGCGATGCTATAGTAACCATATGAAGTACCCGACAATTTTTTGAGAAAATGTTAATACACTCCACATGGTGCAGGGTATAAAAAGTTTTGACCGACCGAACTTTAAGATTTTTTAATTGTCTACAGATGTACTGACACTTTTTTAACGTTGGAAAATCAATCTCATAGTGTGAAACATAGGGGAAATTTAATGCTAAACGTGTTGCTAAACGTGTTTGAAAAGTGCTAAATCTTGCACTAAAAGTGCTAAATTGGCAACACTGCCTATAGACGACACAGACTGGTGGATGATCACTCTCCACCGTGTCAGCTATGGATCCTGCTTTAAACTACAGCATCATTAGGAACCTTAAGTGGTTGGGAAAGTGCAACTCTTCTGTCCGAATTTTCTATAGCCATCGAAACTACTTACCTACTTCTTCATACTTCCTTGTTTTCTTAGCTTCTTAATTTTTCTCATTTCTTCTAACGGATAATCCAAATTTAAATTTAAAACATATCATCCAAATTTGAGAATTATGCTCGCGATTTTAATTGAATTGGCCCTGACTTGATATGTTGGTTTCTCATTGATTGTCGAATCTTCCTACCAACATACACCCATATGAAAGTCCCAAACGATTTTATGTAGTTTGAAAAATGATATCATGGCGGTGGGTATAGAAAGTTCGGACAGGCCGAACTTAACAAAATTGGTACAGTTTTAACTTTCCTCCTGCCTATAGCAAGAATGCCCATACTCTCTGTTAGACATCTTCATGAAAGTCCTTTACAAACAATTGAATTATTTCCCCATTGTGAATAATAAACTATTCATGAATTCAATTTTCAATAATTCTATACAAATATAACAAAGATCCCCTCCTCTCTACAAATTATAATTTCCTTTTAAAAGTTATTTATAATTAATTTGATATTTTCTAATTGAATAACTGTTCAAAACACAAAATAGATTGGAGTATAAAGAAAAACAACTTCTTTGGCGATTGCTTAAAAATCTTGTTATCGCTTAACAAAACTTTTTTGTCGCTCGCTCGCTTATTGTTTAAATATTGACAATAATGACACAAAACTAATTAATAACAAAATTTCATAACTTATAATTAAACAAAGTTTAAATGGTCCAATGAAATAATCACAAGAAGGGGGTGGAATGGCCGCAATGCTAGAAAACAGCAAACAAAATCGAAATTGATTTCCGACTAATACGGAAAGGGAAGTAAGCTCTTTTCTACTACTTAAGAAAAAAATCAGCGACAGAAAGAGAAAACACACAGTAAATCGAAAAGGATGCGGCCAAAGTTACTAAGGAAGTGGCAAAACAGCATACAATTTTGAGAGCCATACAAAAAACGGCTGAGAAGGAAGCGAAGGAAAACAAGCAGCTAAAGGCACTTAAATGGGCGTTAATTGCATTGTATGAAAATAAAGAAGAAAAAAAAGAAAAAAAGGATACAAAACAGAAAAAATATAAATACAAAAGGAAAGTTGTGTCCATATTAAATTTGTAAAATACACAAAACACACAAAGTGGATATAAAGTAAATATAATAAAATGCAACTTAGTGTTAAGAGAAAGGCAGTAACTTTGTTTTGCATGCTCCTAACAAGAGGAAAACAAGTAAAAAGTGTTAGTAGATGATGCCGACAGATATATACCGTCAGTCTATGGCTTGCGGAGTTCTTCGGATATACACAGAGGTTTTTATATTCGCTTTATATAAGGTATATGTTTTTATCTAAGGGATTTGGGATTTAATGTTGCTCGAATCGTTTAATAAATTCGATTCATATTAAATTTACTAGTTTTTGACTCTTTTTGAGGGAGGTATCAAAATGAGAGAACTGACGGGTCCCATCCTCATACTTGAGCTAGGCAAGGTTGTGAAACGTTTGGTTCAAATCGGACATTCCTTTCGGATATTTTCCATCTTTGAACTTGAACTAAGTTTGGTGAAACGTTTATTTGACATCGGTTACTCCCTTCAAGAGTTATTGTGCACGGCTGGTGCTGATGGATAGACAGACGGATGGACGGAAGGACATTAGTAAATCGACTATAAAATTGTCTGAAACGTATTAGGTCGAAAGAAACATGTGGTCTAAAACTAATATTTCGATGAGGTACATTTTTGCGTATATACCTTCATTAGCCATAAGGTTGAGAATATAATAAATTTTAGTTTGAGAAAATTTCAATGGTGCCTAATTTCGAATAGGTTGTCAGCGAATGGCAAATGTTGACAGTCACAAACAGGTACCCTGTTTGACTAGCCACTCAAGAGAATTGTTCTTGAAAAATCAAAAGTCAATATCTGGTCACGAATGGTAACCTGAAGACGAAATTTTGGATTTCCTATGCAAATGATTAGTATACTGTTATGAGAACAGTATGAAACTCTCATTAAAAATATTTAGACAAGTAAGAAAAACGACTCTACCAATTTTATGCACACTGTGGTACAGCCTCCATATATAGTTTCGTCCGATTTTATATAAATGGTGCACCAAACTCCCAATATTGGTTCGATTGAGACAAAATTTTGCACAGGGTACTGAATTACGTCTAGATTGATATATGCCAAGTTTTGTTGAAATCGATCCAGATTTAGATATAGCTTCCATATATGGTTTCGTCCGATTTTATATAATTGGTGCACCAAACTCCCAATATTGGTTCGATTGACACACAATTTTGCACAGCGTACCAAAATGGGTATAGAATGACGTCTGTCACGTTCAGTGGAAATCGGTTTAGATTGAGCTATAGCTCCCATATATTGGGGAATTGGCCAACAGCAGTGGTGTCGTGTTCCATCAGGACAACGCTAGGCCACACACAACTACAGAGACTCGCGAGAAACTTCGAGAGCTTGGTTGGGAAATTTTAATGCATCCGCCAAACAGTCTGGACTTGGCACCAAGCGATTATCATCCTTTTCTTGTATTGCAAAATTTCTTTAATGATAAGAAAATTTGTATCTATGGAGGATTTTTGAAAATCGGCTACTAAAGTTTTTGAAAATAGAGAGCATGATTTCTATGAGAGTTACCTTTAAAATGACAACAATTCATACAACAAAACGGTGCAAATCGGACATTCCGAAGCATGTTAAATAAAGTCCTGTAGTTCATATACAAATAATGGATTTATTTTTCTCCAACCAATATAATAACTTTATAACATAGTATTGTGGTGTCCAAAAATATATATTGACAGATCATTCGAGGCTGAAAGAAGCAGTAAATTACAACGTTGAATGAACATTTAGCATAGCACACATCACTTTTCATATATCTAAAAACCTGATACAATTTAAACTTTTACCTGTACATAGCTTGCCTACTTCTCCTTGAATTATGTAATTGTAAATCGTTCATGTATCCTCCGCCAAAAAGGTCAACGAAGAGAAACTAACTGACAATATGACCAAAAGTCGTGTTATCAACGTACCATGGATACGTTTTACATAATGAAAAATCCTTGCAGGCATTTGCTGCCATTGAGTTTCATCTTCTTTCGTTTGTTATTAAACACAATAGTGGTCGGATGTGCGATGCAATAATGGTTATTCGCTACAGGCAACGTACACAAGTTCAACACACATAGTTGGTGGAAGATTTTATTAGCGAATAACGTTAGAAAAAAACCAGTAAGGAAAGTAGTAAAGTCGGACGGGCTCGATTGTATGACACCCTCAACCACTATGGGCATATTAAGCGGGTCCATCCTAACAGACGTCGCATTTTTGAAAGAACATTAACAAGAAATTGAATGAACTAAAATATGTGATTTTTATCTAAATGTGAACCGACTTAGATCAATCCATAAAAACATCATTTTGCAACCTTATCATTTGTAAATCGATTTAAAGCAAATCCCAAACGGACACCCGTTGATTATTTAGGGGCCAATAAACATTAAGTCGGTCGAACATATATATGGTCTACGTCTGAATTTCTACAAAACGCAATTACGTCACTCTGTGCTCAATTTTGTACGTTGTGCAAAATTTCGTGTCAATCTGACAAACGTGAGTTTGTTGCACCATTTACTTAAAATCGGACGGAAATATATATGGGAGCTATATCTAAAACTGTTCCGATTTCAACAAAACGTCGCATGCATCAATCTGAACCTAATTCTGTACGCTGTGCAAAATTTTGTGTCAATCAGCCTAACTTTGGGTCGTTGGTGCACCATTTGCTTGAAATCGGACGAAAATATATATGGAAGCTATATCTAAATCTGATCCAATTTCAACAAAACCTCGCATACAATTTTTTAAAAATGATGCTTTCTGCTATAATTTTTGAAAAATTTCAGTGGAATAATTTTTCTAAACAAGTTTTTAATCATCAGAAATCCGTTATGTCTAATTGCTACCACTTCGATGAGAAAATTCGGTTTAAAAATATGGTTATAGCATCCTTTTACGCTGTAAGTATAAAGTACCTATAGCTTAACATAACACCCATATAAAAGTCGGACCCTTGTTCGGCATTCAGATGTTCATAGCCGAATTTAGCAACCAGAGTGTCTATAATTTTGAATTTACGTTTCTCAGAGCATACAAAGCCTCCGTACAGACTGTTTACAATGTCAAAGTTCCTATATAAATGTCCCGGCCGATTTTAGGTATTTTAAATTGGTACATCTGCCTTTTCTAATGATTCTCAACCTATCCACACAGCCTGTCCATTCGTTTAAAATATTCCCACCTGCAACGCAGAGTAAGCAAGGGGATAAGATTGTAGCCATCGTCCACGAACTACCAATGAGATGCCAGATTTACAGAACTATACACCAAAAGACAGCGATGATAATCTGATGAAGCCATCCCTAAAAGGCGATATTCCTCTGGACGGTCCAAAGACCTTCGAACTCATTTATAGGCTTTGGATGGAAAAATATAATATCGTTAGGATCGAAATAATATCGGATTTGTGCTACAAGTCTATTATATTAGGAGAGGAATTTTCACCTTAGCAGAAGTAGGTAGATAAGATCTTTTTGGCAAATACCAATACTTTCAGGAAATAACGCATTCACATCTAATATGACCCCATTCTCGTTTCACAATTTCTCTTGTCACAGTGGCTAGAATTTCCCCATGACTATAATTTGAAGCACAACTGTAAAACACATCCACTATTCACTACAAACCGTTTACATTGTAGTTTCTCCAATTTCTCATTATTGGAAACTATGGGGCAGAGGCAAGACTAAAAATAGCAACACAACGAAAAACACTACAACATCAACGACAGCACCAACAGTAACGATAAGAACATCGTCTAAAACGATAAGCGGATAAGCTAACGGTGCTCAATAAAAGAACGGAAACAAAGTAAAACAGGAACGTAAAAAGGATTCAGCAACAACAATTACAACAACAACAACTTGTTGTTCAGTCAGTGGAAATCCCTTCGTTTGCAAAAATTAACACAAAGCCATTGACAATGTTGACACGACAACAAAAATCACAACTACTAAAATGAGAGAAAGACACCAACACACACACACATTCAACTAGAAATCGGAAAGAATCAAGAAAAGCAAAACAAAAAATGACAATAAAGGATTTAAAGCAATTAAGCTTTTGTTCAGCGCTGACACAACACAACAAAATTAAAATGTATGAATAGGAAATTAATTAAGTTTTCCTTGAGGTTCAAGCATTAAAACGGCTATTCAATAATTCCCTACACCTTTAGTGAGCCATAGAACGGAGTACAGTGTTGTCCGCCAGACAGGCAGGCAGGCAGGCAGAGAAGATAGCGAACCGGCCACATTGTGTATCATCAGTGTTGTTGTCGGGGCCATTACGAAACAAGTTTAGAAAAAAATTAAGTCTAGCATTAAAAAAAAAAAACATAACTTTGCATGAAAAACAACATAGCCTTCGTGAATAGTAAACAGATTAAAATGCTAAAGAACCAAGGAAGGTGTTAAGTCCAAAGACAAAAAATAATTAATTTAATAAGTAAATTAATTTTAACATTCAATTTTATTTTCTTGTAATTTCATATTTTTGAGATTATATGGGGTTTGTAGGATCATGCAATGGAATATAAAAAAACAATTAACCACTAAGCCTCGAGATATTATAGTGAACTGATTTTTTGACAAAATATCAAACATTAAGAATTTTTAACACCATAGTAATGTTCGACGAGACTAAATGTGTGAAAAAATTACATTATTTAGAGGGATATTAACGCGTACTGGAATACGCTGGGTGGCATTTTAACTGTTTCCACAGAATTTGACTTAATCGGCATAGCTTAATACAATGTATTGTGTATTTCTACATATGGTTGCAATTCAAAATGGAAGAAGGATAAATCCATATGTTGAATCACTTTCTGAATCGATATATGCATTTCCTTATATTTTTGTGAACCATTAAAGTTATTATCCTTATTGAAATTGGTAAAAATCGGCTCGGAGTTAGATATAGCTCCTGTATAAATTTTCATACGATTTTATATAAATGATTTACCAGACTCCTTACGTTCGTTCGATTGGTGCACAGTTTTGCACAGCTTACAGAGTTATATCTAGAGTAACCTGTGTTAAGTTTTAATAAAATCAGCTCAAATGTAGATATAGCTCCCGTATATAGTTTCGATCGATTTGCTGTAAATGAGACACTAAATTCCCAAAGATTGTCCTATTGAGATGAAATTTTGCGAAGTGTATCGCATTGAATTTGTTTTATATTTAGATATAGTTCCAATATATATTTTCACCCGATATTAGGTAAATAGAGCAGCTCTCATATATTATTCCGAACATGGCGAACAAAAGACACTGTATGATACCCTTCACCACTTTGGGTATATTGTACATATCTATCCTTACAATTGCAAGTCAATGTTCCCTCGAAGGAACATACACATATCTGCAACCTATACTAAATTTAATTTCATTGGGGCAGATTTAGAGTCGTCTACGTACAATGGGCAAATTTATGGAAAACGATATATAGCAAAATTGATACACGCTATTCGGTATGCCGCACTGTTAACAATTTAATCTCAATCAGAAACTCGTTCGAAATACATATGGAAGATATGGCTGCATCTGCACCAATTTCAACAAAACTCAATAAATTTCGTGTTAATTGGACAAACATTAGGTGTTTGGTGCACCATTTATCTAAAATCGGACGAATATATATGTATATGTGGGAGCTATTTCGAAATCTGAAACGATTTTTCCGAAACTAGCACACATTATTCTACAATTTATTCAGTACCCTATGCCAAATTTCGTGCAAATCGAAGGATATATAAGGACTTTGGTGCACCATTTACACAAAATCGGATGAAAGTATATATGGGAGCTATATCTTATCTGAACCGATTTTCACGAACTTAGCACACATCATTCTACACTTTAATCAGTGCCGTACGTACATTTTCGTGCAAATCGAAAGGTATATAGAGACCTTGGTGCATCATTTGTATTAAATCGGACGAAACTATGTATGGGAGCTATATCTAAATCTTAAACGTTTACAGTTTTTGATCAGCTCTCGATTTAAATTTTTTTTTAATTCAGAACTCTTTTTATTTCAAATATATATTTATTTTATTTTTATTTAAGGTGTCAATTCGAATCTACTCTAATTCTAGAATGTCCCTACAAATTTTCAAGTGAAAATCTATTGTGTTAGCATCAAGTGACGGCAAGAGTGATTCGCAAACTTTAAACGCATTTTTCTCGAAGCAGTATTTTACGAATGGCAGGCACGATAACTCAAAAACTAATAATCCTATCGGTTCCACATTTTGACACGTTTTCCGGGAGTGTATAGCTCTCGTATGAACTAGGATAAAGCCAATCGGTGAAGATCTTCCTTGTTTTTTAACTTAGTTTGTGGTCAAAAATAGGCGATTTTCCAAATAAAAAAACTTTCAAAATTCCGCCATTTTTTTAATTCTTGTGACGATGTTTTTTCAAAAAAAATTGAATGTTAAACCAGTAAGAAAAGTAGTTAAGTCGGACGGGCCCGACTATATGATACCCTTCACCACTTTGGGTATATTCAACAGATGAATCCTAACAGACGTTGAAGGACCATTAACACGAAAATGGATCAATAAACATGTCAGTCTGCAACCTATTCTAAATTTTTCATTTGGTCAGACATAGGGTTGCTCCTTACAAAATTGAAAAATTATGTAAATAAATTTAAAGAATATATATATATATATATATATATATCAAAATCGGGACCGATTTGCAGGAAACTTAACACACATCATTCTGGAACAAATTCAGTACGCTGTACCAAATTTCGTTCAAATCGAAAAATATATAGGGACTTTGGTACACCATTTACATTGAATCCGACTAAAATATATATGGGAGCTATATCTAAATCTGAACCGATTTTTCACAATTTCAATAGGGTTCGTCCTTGGACAAACTAAGTGACCTATACCAAATTTCATCCACTTTGGAATATAAAAGAAACCTGTACGGACATGCGTAAATCGACTCAGAAAGTGATTCTATGCATATTCTCAAAAGGAACCATGTGTCTATCTCGTTTCCTTTTGCCTGTTACAAACATATGCACAAAGACATAGTACCCTGTGGTGAAGGGTATAAAAAACCAGTGAGCGGAGCAGTATAGTCGGACGGGGCCGACCATACGATACCCTACACAACTACCACAGAACTCTATCTTTCTGTGGATTTTTATTCCGAGCCTGGGTAATATTTCGTGATAGTTGCACCCTCTTGCCCGATTAGAGGTCAACAGCACCTCTTCCTTACACTGGAACATTTCAAAGCGATCCGCGCTATATTTCCGCCCTCTAGTGTGGTAATGGTTTATTAAATAATATCTGAATACGTAAGCTCTTGTAAATATTTACGTGTAACTCACACATCCGAGTTCATACGACAATATAATTTGTATCAATTTAAAGGTTAACCACTATACTTGGATATACTATCAACTTCTCGGGTTTATGTCCTCCAGAGGTAAATATATACGCTATAGAATACTAATTTTGTCATTTTTCACACAAAAGTCAGGGTCAATTTGACCCGCTAAATATTGACCGATCTTTATCGAAACAGGAATGCTTATTGTTTGGCCCGATTCCCTTCCCCATGTAAAATTTCAAGATGTTCGGACCATAACTGCAGCCTCTGGAGCGACCAAAAAACCGACAAAAATCAAGTATTTGGTCCATTTCATCCCCTAAATATTAATCGATCTTTACCAAAAACAATAGGGGTCTTCATTGCGCCAAACCCTTCCTACATACAAAATTTCGTTAAGATTGGTCCATAACTGTGGCCTGTATCGCGTTTACAAATTATAATGGACAGACGGACGGACACAATGTCTAGATCGACTCAGCTAGTCGAGATATGACGATCGGTATACTTAAAGGTGGGTCTAGGACCAATATTTCGCGGCGTTACAAACTCTTTGGGTTGCACAAAGCTATAATACCCTGACAACATAGTTGTGTAGGGTATAAAAACGTTATTTATGGAAAAATTACATGCCATAATTTTCTATTTTCACACTTAATCTCTTAAGTGCAGTATATTTAAGAGTTCTGAATTAAAAATTTTTTGAAAATACTTCAAACGAATCGAGGGCTGCGATTATATGGATATTTTTAAATCTAACTATGCAGAAAGACATAATACTCTTTAACCTTATGTTTTTCACTTCCGCAAAAATATTGAGTTCACATTACCTTGAACAGTGCTAAACCTTTAGTATTATTTACTAGAATTCAATACTAGTTTTACGAATTTCAACCACATCTTCATTGTTTAGATTTTCTTCTAATCGGATTTTTTGTATCAGGTTTTATTAGAATTCAAATTCAAAACAATTGCTTTGTGTTTTTATTCTTTTTAATTTTGAAAAAAAAAAACATTTCAAAACGATGTAAATAATCAACATAGATTTTGTTGTTGGATGCGTAATCATCATCATAAACACCAATCACACATGTGAGTAATTTCAAATGTGTGTCATTATCATCATTATTATGTTATTTAAATATTATTATTTGGTGGACTGATAAGAACCCAGCTCAGCTGTGGTTGATATTGGAATTACAACGAAGCAAGATTAAAATTCGAAATACCAGCTGAATTCAAAAAAATATGTATAAAAGTAGATGAAATTGGAATATTTTCATACAGTATCCACTTAGTATTGAAACGTGAAAGTCTGAGACGAAAAATGGCAAAATTATTTGTAAGTTGAAAAATATTAAAAAAAAATTATATTTTAAAAGATTTTTTTATTTGAAAATTTTTTTCGACTGAATTGTCTTAATATTTATTTCTTCTTAATCCGTAGGTTATTGTTTTGTGTGCATTGTTTGCCTATGCCATGGCCAGACCTGGAGGTTATGGTGGCCATAGCGATCGTGGACACGGTGGCTCTCATGGTGGACATAACTCGGGCTTTGGAGGTCAACAAGGTGGTTATGGTGGTCATAATTCTGGTTTCGGTGGTCAACAAGGAGGTTTTGGTGGCCAACAAGGCGGTCTTGGTCATGGACATAATTCCGGCTATGGTGGTTCCCTGGGCGGTCATGGCGGCCACGGTGGTGCCGGTCTTGGTGGTTTGCAAGGCGGCCATGGTGGACAACATGGTGCCGGTTTCGGTGGTCAACAACATGGCGGTTTTGGAGGACAAGAAGGTGGTTATGGCGGAAAACATGGTGCCGTTTTCGGTGGCCAACAAGGTCATGGCAGCCATGGAGGTTACCGCCAACATGGTTATTAGATAAATAAAAATTATTAAATTTATACGTATGCGTAGTATATATGATTAAGACTGGGAATATGATAATAAACAAAAATTACAATTCATAAGAAAAAGATATTGATTATTAATAGAATAGCTAACATTTTTCGATATCGTGTTGGTTTATGGAAAGAAGTTTGGAAACAAAAGATACGTTTACGTAAAACAACCTGTCGATAGGATGAAATTAAATACGTGATCTACATAGATATATTTATCAATTTAGCAACATTTTGTGTCAATCGGCAGACTTGGCGTCTATGGTGTACTATTTGTATGAATTGGAGCAAAACTATGTATTAGTACTATATTTTAATCTGTACCGACTTGAAGCACATTTTACATACGTCATTATTCTGCAGCAAAGCAGTGCAATTTTTCATCTGAATCTGGGTATTTAGGGCACAATTTCAAGAAATCGGACGAAAATATACACTAACTATATCTAAATAAAAATCATATATAAACTAAATACATTTTATTGTAGACAGAATTAAGTTTACAATCGGACACCATTTAGACGAAATCAGACCAAATTATATGTATTTGGGTGGGAATGTATGCGAACCGACATTGGTAATTTTTAGTACCGAACAAATTTTAGGTAAAAACTATAATTTGTGGTAGAGAATTTTATACCCAATGTGCCTAAACTCCCATAAATACCGAAATTATGGAAGTATATGTGGGATCTCCATAACTTCGAAAACACTGTGCAACAATATTTTGAGGGTGGAAAATTCGTTATCGTGATGAAAGCCCTTGTCGAGTATATTATGAAGTCAGATCGATAAATTCGGCAATTGTCAAGTGTTTCTGTGATGATTTTTTGCTTGTAACTCTAAAACTCATGAATCAAAAAATTCCCATGCAGTGTATTTGATGACATATCTTTAGTTAAATTTTATGTGGAATACTTTTGTAATATTTATTCTTTTTTTATTTCGTGTCCTTGTGACTCTTTTTCATATTGTTTTCTTGAACCATAAACTATATACAGCAATACGAGATTTTTTTATCCCCAAAAATTTGCCCAAAAAAACTTATTTATATATGGGAGATATATTTAAATCTGAACCGATTCCAACTTAACACACGTTGTTCCAAATTTCGTACCATTTATAAAAAATAGGTCGAAAAAATATATGTGCAGTATATCTTAATCTGAACCGACGGCAACCAAATTTTACCTACGTTAATCTGCACTTAATTCACTACGTTGTGCAAAAATTTATCGCAATCAGAAAAACCTTGGTAGTTTGGTGCACTATTTATCTAAAATCGGACGAATCAGAGCTATATCTAAATCTGAACTGATATCAACCAAACTTCAATATGAACCGATATAAAACACGTGATTAGTTACGGTTGGGCTAATACAAATCATTGGCCAAGAGTGTGCAAATATCGCGAAATAGTACTCAGGCTCGGAAAATAGATCCGCAGAAACCAAGAGATCAGTGGGAGTTGTGTAAGATATCATATAACCGGCCCTGTATATTCAACATAACAACCTATGACGATTTGAACATGTCCGCCTGTCTGTTGTAATCCATCTAGCCTCTAAACAAATTGAGATAGTACTCCAATACTTTTGTATAGCGTTGTCTTTTGTCTGCAGGCAGGTTAAGTTCAGGCATAGCCCCCATAAAACGGTACCCAAGACTTTTGGTATTTTGGGATTTCTGAGCGCATTTTTTCGACCGAATTGGGTTCTTATTTATCCGCTAAAAATTATCAACATCGGTTCATTTTTCTTATCTATAGCCCCAATATAATGGTAGCCCTATTTTCGGTATTTTTGGGGTACCTCCATAATGGGGTAGCTCTTCATTTTTGGGCAGTCCTTCATTTTGGGTAGTCCCATTAACTCCTTTTTATACTAAACTAGTTAATCCATTTGTTTTGTGTGTTGGGGTAGTTCAAATATAACCATATTTTACCATCGTATGGGGGATGTTGTGAACTCAAAATTGTCTGTTTATACCCTACAAAGTATCGAATTCTAAGGCGACTTTGCCAATTCTGTTCATCAATTGTAATCACACTACCTTCTGAGGGTATTTATGCAGATACTGAACTAACAGGTAAGGTTAAAAATGAGCTATAATTATCCAAGTTGGCGCGGTATTTTTAATTTTTAAGGTGTCAAAAACTATGAAGATATAAAAATAAAAATTTAGATTCGAAGATGAACTACATCGGTTCATATTTAGTGATAGCCCCAATATAATGATACTTGCGATTTTCATTTCAAATAGTCCCACCGGAGGTTGTCAATAATGGTACCCTTTCATATATATCCTTATATGAAATTGGTCTCTAAATTGATGGTTTTTTAAGATTTTAGACACGTTTCCCAATCTAATATGGGTTATCAATATTGTTCTAATTTTTAGGGATTTGAGATTTTTGGAATTCTTAATTTAGGTCGATAATACGTAGTATTTCTTGTGCGTTGATTTTTATATCAATTGCTTAGAAAAATTTTGTTACAAGTTCATCCGATGCTTTATTCATTTATTTAAGTTTAGTTCTCATAATTAACTCACTTAAATATTTCATAAACACTTTCTAAAAATTGTGTTTTTATACCCTCCACCATAGTATGGAGGGTATATTAGTTTTGTTTTTCCGTTTGTAACGCATCGAAATAATCATTTCCGACCCTATAAAGTATATAAATTCTTGATCAGCGTAAAATTCTATGACGATCTAAGCATGTCCGTCTGTCTGTTGTAATCACTCTAGCGTCTAAACGAATTGAGATAGAGTGCCAAAATTTTGCCTAGAGTCGTCTTTTGTCTGCAGGCAGTTTGGTAAAATGGGCTCTTATTAGATACCAAATTTCTCAACTAAAAATTATAACTTTAGGTCCACTTTTTCTGGTAGCCCCCATAAAACGGTACCTCCCAATTTTCAGTTTTGGGGGCGTTTTGACCGCATTTTTTCACCGAATTGGCTATAATTTAGTACTTTGAGTTCTTATTGGGTATCAAATCTCTCCACAAAAAATTATAAATATAGGTCCATTTTTTCGGGTAGCCCTCATATAAGGGTACCGCCAATTTTCGGTATTTTGGGGTTCTTGAGCCCGTTTTTCAACCGAAATCGCTGAAATTTGGTACTTTGAGTTCTTATTGCGCAGCAAATCTCTCCACAAAACATTATGATTATAGGTAAATTTTTTCGGTTTTGGGGTACTTGAGCACGCTTTTCAATCGAATTTGCTGCAATTTGGTATTTTGTAGTCGTATATGGTAACAAATCTCCCTACCAAAAAATTTTAATATTCGACCCCTTTTTGGGGTAGTCCCCATGTAACCCCATTTTTTATACGAAAATAGTTATCTGATTTGTTCCGCGTTTTGAGTTTGGTTCTAAGACTCTGTTGTAATCATTTCACCTGCGGAGGATAGAGAGATAAACAATTAGAACGTAAGGTTCGATAATGAACTATAGCCGCATTTAGACCTAGCCCCTGATTGGAAGTTCCAGAATTTGAACTAAGCTTGGAAGATATAATAAGATGGGCAAAGTTCGGATGAAATCTAAATTTTCTGAAACGGATTTGGTCCAAAGAAACATGGGGTCTAGATCCAATATTTCGATGATGCACATTTTCACCGTGTTAAAGTGTATACACCCTCATTAGCCATAAGGCTGAGGGTATAATTATCCTTTAAAATTTTCTACAAATTGTATTATGGTTTACATAATTCGTTTTTAGAAATGTCGGTATAGGTCCACTTTTTGGTATGTTGCCTATATTTTCATTTCTAGTACCTGTCAATATATCTATGGTGGAGAATATCCAAAGTTCGGCCCGGCCGAACTTACCGCTTTTTCACTTGTTGAATCTACTTTAATGACATCAATCAACCAAAAAATCATTTTCATCAGCTTTTCGTGGAATATTAATAAAATTTAATACAAAATGTTAAAACTCAATCAAACTGAACAAACTATTTAATTTAATTTTTTCCATTAATTTAGCTGCGACTTTTTCTTGGGAACCCCCATCATAAACATACGCACTTATTTACATACGTTTATCAATCACTTTGTTTACAAACATCTCCATGTTGACACGATTTCGTCTGCCTCAGAATTTAGTGCGTCGTTCAAACATTCAAGAGAAATTTGTTTATTTTCTAAGGGCAATTTTTCGCAGCATATAAAAGCAGATGACAAATTGAAATTTAATATTATACTCTCAAACTTTAGCAAAACATTAAGTTCTTTAGAAAACGTGCAAATTAAATTCCAAATAAAATGGCAAAATTCTTTGTAAGTAAAAAAATTAAGGAATTAATTTAAATGGAATTTCCTTTAATAGTATTCTTGTTGTTTTGTTTTAGATGATTGTGTGCTTTGCTCTAATTGCTCTTGCTGTGGCTGAACATGGCAATCGTGGTGGTTATGACGGACAAAATGCTGGATTTGGTGGACAACAGGTCCATGGTCAACAAGGAGGTTATGGTGGCCATCAAGGTGGCGGTTTCGGTGGACAACAGGGCCATGGTAAACATGGTGGACAAAATGCAGGATTCGGCGGTCAACAAGGCGGTTTCGGTGGCCAACAGGGTCATGGTCAACATGGTAGCTTCGGCGGACAACAAGGTCATGGTCAACAAGGTGGTTTCGGTGGCCAACAGGGTCATGGTCAACATGGTGGTCGTGGTCATCAAGGTGGTTATGGCAATCGTGGTTATTAACTTAAAACGTTCAATTGTGATAATAGACTGAAATTGTAGTGTGTAAATAATACAAAACATAACTCGAAATATAAGCTTATAAAGAAGACAAAAGGAGAAGAATCC
>NW_026879015.1:0-2537 GCF_032173495.1 Musca vetustissima
CTTCCGATTTCATGTAAATGGTGCACCACAGTCCCTATATATCCTTCGATTTTGGTACAGCATTATCATTTAGATCTAGAATGATGTCTGCCAAGTTTCGTGAAAATCGGTCCAGATTTAGATATATATAGCCCTTTTTATTATAGATTGATTTTAAGTAATTGACGCACCATATTAAACTCCTCATGTTAGTCAGATTGACATCAAAGTTTGCACATCGTACAAAATTGAGCATGAAATTATATAGTTGCGTTTTCTAGAAGTACAGACATAGCCCAACGGATGACCTATTTATATTTGTTTGAAGTCGATTTACATACTTTATGGATAGATCTAGGTAGATTCACATTTATATAAATATCACATATTTTATTTCATCCAATTTCATGCTAATAGTCCTGTTTAATATACCCATAGTGGTGAAGGGTATCATATAGTCGGCCCCGTCCGACTTTACTACTTTCCTTACCGAACACCAACAGATGCCATGGGAACCAGGGTTCAAATCCCAGCCGGGCTCATGCTGAATTTTTGAGTTTTGTTTTTATGCCTTTTTAGGGCGAAGGATCATTCATGTAAATTTTGTGAAAATCGGTCCAGATTTACATATAGCTCTCATATATAGATTCGTCCGATTTTATGCAAATGGTGCACCAAAGTCCCTAATGTGATATTTGCTAAGTTTCGTGCAAATCGGTCCAGATTTAGATATAGCTCCCATATATAGTTTCGTCCGATTTTATGCAAATGGTGCACCAAAGTCCTTAAATATCTTTCGATTTGAGCCTAGAATGATACATGCTAAGTTTCTTAAAAATCGGTTCAGATTTAGATATAACTCCCATACATATTTTCTTCCGATTTAAGGTAAATGGTGCACCAAAGTCCCTACATATATCTCGATTTACATGAAATTTGGCGCAGCATACTGAATTGAGTTTAAAAAGATGTGTGATGAGTTTCGCGAAATCGGTTCAGATTTAGAAATAGCTCCCATATATATTTTCGTCCGATTTAAGGTAAAAGGTGCACCAAAGTCCCTAAATATCTTTCGGTTTTCACGAAATTTGGCACAGCATACTAAATTAAGCCTAGAATAATGTGTGTTAAGTTTCGTGAAAATCGGTCCAGATTTAGATATATCTCCCAAATATATTTTCCTCCGATTTTATGTAAATGGTGCACCAAAGTCTCTATATATCGTTCGATTTGCACAAAATTTGGAAAGGCATACTGAGTTGAGCCTAGAGTGATGTCTGTAGAGTTTCGTGAAAATCGGTTCAGATTTGGATATAGCTCCCATATATATTTTCGCCGGAATGGTGCACCATAGTCCCTATATATGTTTCGATTTGTACGAAATTTGGCATAGTGTACTGAATTGAGTCTGGAATGATGTCTGCTAAGTTTCGTGAAAATCGGCTAAGATCTAGATATAGCTCCCATATATATTTTCGTCCGATTTAATGTAAAAGGTGCACCAAAGTCCCTATATATCTTTCGATATGCACGAGGTTTGCCATAGCGTACTGAATTGAGTCTAGAAAGATGAGTAATAAATTTCGTAAAAATCGGTTCACATTTAAATATAGCTCCCATATATATTTTCGTCCGATTTTAGGTAAATGGTGCACCAAAGTCTCTATATATCTTTCGATTTGCACGAAATTTGACATGGCATACTGAGTTCAGCCTAGAGTAATGTCTGTAAAGTTTCGTGAAAATCGGTTCAGATTTGGATATAGCTCGCATATATATTTTCGCCGCAATGATGCACCATAGTCCCTATATATCTTTCGATTTGTACGAAATTTGACATAGTGTACTGAATTGAGCCTGGAATTATGTCTGCGAAAGTCCCTATATATCCAAAGTTCTTTTATATCCTTCGATTTGCACGAAATGTGGCATAGCGTACAGAATTAAGTCTAGAACGATGTGTGTTAAAATGCGTGAATATCGGTTCAGATTTAGATATAGCTTCCATATTGATTTTCGTCCGATTTTAGGTAAATGATGCACCAAAGTCCCTATATATCCTTCGACTTGCACGAAATTTTGCATAACGTTTTGAATTAAGTCTAGAACGATGAGTGTTAAGGTTCGTGAAAATCGGTTCAGATTTTGATATAGCTCTCATATATAATTTCGTCCGATTTTATGTAAATGGTGCACCAATGTTCCTATATATACTTCAACTGGCACGAAATTTGGCATAATGTACTGAATTAAGTCTAGAACGTTGAGTTTTAAGATTCGTGAAAATCGGTTCGGATTTAGATATAGCTTCCAACTACATAGCCAGAGGGAGGCCCTTGAATGACGTTATTGCGTTTTGTTGATATTGGTGCAGATGTAACCATAGCTTCCATATGTATTTCGAACTGGTGTCTGATTGAGATAAAATTTTTAACAGTGCGACGTACCGAATATCGTGTATCAATTTTGCTATACATCGTTTTCCATAAATTTGTCCCATGGTACGCAGACGACTCTAAATCTGCCCGAATGAAATTAAATTTAGCATAGGTTGCAGA
>NW_026879016.1:0-25736 GCF_032173495.1 Musca vetustissima
CTCCGGTTTTGTTGTTTGAGAAATAAAATAAACATTTATAATAAGGATTGTAGTAGAAGTGGTTTCGAATCGTATGACAATGTCCACTTACAAACAAACACACGCATACACACACAGAAATACATACATATTTATATATGTGAATCGTACATATATAAATATTTCAATATGTAACTAAGTATTTCCAAACATACACTTTGTATTCAATTGCTTTTTTGTTGTTATTGTTGTTGTTTTACTTCTCATGTTTGGTTAGCAAGATTATCCATCTCCATTGTGGTTTATAAGTGTGTGTCCATGTATGTGTGTAGAGATTTTTATGTTATTTTTACAAATAAGTAGATTGTATTTGGAAATCAAGCTGAGGTTCCCCTACTTCGATTCTTCCACATTGGGACGACTTTCATTTCGGGGTCCTACTGCCCCGTCTTCATCCCTCTCTCTCTCTCGACCACTCTGTGTAGCTTTGGTTCATTTTCGGTTATGTTCTAAATGCATGACATTGTTGTAGAACTGTTGTTGCTGCTGTGTCGTCAACAGCTTGAAATTCATGTTTCCGAAATCTTGAACTTGTTTTCACTGCAATTTACTCGTTCACTCATTGTTTTCTGGGTTAAATATGTATGTATGTATATACATACATATAATTCTCTGAGTGAGTGTGTGTGTGTTTGTTTTTGTGGCAGTATGCATGAATGCATTTTTTTCTTCTGGCGGATGGCAGCTACCACCTCCTCGTCGTCATGTTATTCCTCCTTATGGTGTTTTTGTCGGTTGTTCTACCAAATGTGGCATTTTTGTTAACCCCAAAAATCAACCGAGTAAAAGAATGCCAACCATATTTTTTAAGAAGGTTTACAAAAAATATTCTTTAGAAATACTTGTCGCCTTGTCTCAGAGCTTGAAAAAATATTCTTTATAAATCCACTCCTTGTCTCACTTTGAAAAAATATATTTTTAGAAATCCATGTCTTGTCTCAGGTCTTGAAAAAATATTATCTTAAAATACACGTCTATTTTTGGAACCTTAAAATTTTTTCTTTAAAAAGCCTTTTGGGTCCTGGAAAAATATTCTTTAAAAATCCACGGGTTTGAAAAAAATATTCTATAAAAATCCTTGCCTTTCGTTCCATAAGCCGAGCTTAGAAAAGATTTCCAGGCGCGCCGGTCTTTTGCGCAGTTTTTCAAATTTGAAAGACCATTTTCGGCAATGTTGTCTTCGACTTGATCTTTCCATCGTAATCGTGGCCTTCCCCTTCTGCGTGAACCATCAGCTGGTTCGCTTTTATATGCCTTCTGGGCTGGGGCATCTCGATACGTCTGACAATGCCGATGTCCAAGAATAGGTGGTACAACTCATGGTTCATTCGAAGGCGATATTCACGCCGATCAACGCAGATCGGCCCATAGATCTTTCGGAGAATTTTTCTCTCAAGCATTCCAAGATCTGCCTCATCTGCTTGAGTAAGTACCCATGCTTCAGATCCGTATAACAGCACGGGTAGTATCAGCATCTTGTACAGTGTGAGTTTGGTCTGGCGGGAGGTGGCCTTGCTTTTGAGTTGTTTGCTCAGACCATAGTAGCATCGGTTGGCCATCACTATCCTTCTCCGAATTTCAAAACTGATATCATTCGTTTTATTTATGGCGGTACCAAGGTATATAAAATCTTTGACTACCTCTAAGCTTTAGTTCTCAAGTTCCACAGCCGATCCAAGTCTACTGGACGTCTTGTGCGTTGATACCATCAGCTTGGTCTTCTCGCCGTTTACTGCTAGACCCACTTTGGCAGACTCCTTCTCAATTTGTTTAAAAGTGGCTGTTATCGCTCTCAATGTTCGACCCATTATATCGATGTCATCGGCGTGGGCGAGTAACATGTGTTGTTTGGTGTACAGAGTGTCATTTCTCTTCACTTTTGCCTCTCGTATGACCTTTTCCAGCAGGATGTTAAAAAGATCACACGACAAACTATCACCATGTCTGAATCCTCGTTCGGTATTAAATGGTTCCGAGGGGTCCTTTCCGACTTTAAGTGCTGGTCTCGTGCCTGTTAAAGTTATCCTACATAGCCGAATTAATTTTGCAGGATTGCTAAACGCGGACATGGCTTTATACACCTCTGAACGGATAGGGCTGTCGAATGCGGCTTTATAGTCGACGAATAGGTGGAATGTGTCGATGTATTTTTCGTTGTTTTTTTTTTTTCAAAATTTGGCGCAGAGTGAACATCTGGTCAATGGTGGATTTGCTAGGTCTGAAGCCGCATTGGTATGGTCCGATGATGTAATTGACCATTGGCTTCAATCGTTCCACAGCACACTGGATAGCACTTTATATGCGATGGGAAGGAGACTTATTCCTCTATAGTTGGCACATATCGTCTTGTCTCCTTTTTTGTGCACGGGACACAGGATGATGGGGTTCCAATCATCGGGCATGCATTCCTCTAGTCAAATTGTATTAATCAGCTGGTGCATGCTCCTTACCAGCATCTGACCACCAGTCTTGAATAGTTCGGCTTGTAACCCATCGGCACCTGCTGCTTTATTATTCTTCAGCCGATTAATTGATTTTATGACCTCATCTTGGCTAGGTGGTGTACACTCTATACCATCATCTCTTATTGTTTCTGGGGTATCTTCTTCATTGCCACTATTAGATACTAGAAGCTTTTCGAAATGCTCCTTCCAGATCCTTAACACGCTGTCTGTATCTGTCACCAGGTTTCCTTCTTCATCTCTACAGGAGGACGTGCCTGCACCAAAGCCTTCGGTTTGGTGTTTTACTCGTTGGAAGAATTTTCCGACTTCATTCTGACTTCTGTACATCTCGATTTGCTCACGCTCACATTTTTCTTGCTCTTTCTTCTTTTTTTCTGAAAATACGTTACTCCTCTCTCTCCTTTCTCCCGATAATTCTCCATCACATTACGTGTTGCTACTGTCCGCAGGATTGCCCTATACGCTGCATTTTTCATATCAGTAGCATTACGACACTCCTGATCGTACCACGGGTTTCTTGATGGTGGTCTTTGGTACCCAAGTGTTGCTTTTGCTGCAGTTTGTAGGGAGTGGGCAATTCTCTGCCATTGTGCTTCTATATTATTATCGGGACAAGGGGTGCTTTCGTCAAGCACTTGGATAAGTTGATTTTCCGTGTTACATTAGATCGCACCTTTGCTGCTACATAAAGACGGGTGCGTACCTTGGCTGCCACAAGGTAATGGTCCGAATCGATATTCGCTCTCCGGATCGATCGGACGTCTAAAACACTGGATGAATGTCTTCCGTCTATCACAACATGATCGATTTGATTTCTCATTCAAGTGGCCTTGTGTATATCGAGATGCTTGAATCTGGTGCTGCTAACTACCATGTTGCCGTTGTCTGATGTTTTTTCATGGAGGCTGGATTTTCTGACGGTGGGGCCAAAGATATTTTCCCTTTCGATTTTTGCATTAAAATCTCGTAGCAGAATTTTAATGTCATGTCCAGGGCAACTGTCATATGTTGTTTTAGCCTATTTTGGGTCTCTGAAAAAATATTCTTTAAAAATCCACACCAAAATCCGAGCCTGTAATAGGTCCCAGAAAAATATGCTTTAAAAATCCACGGTCCCAGAAAAATATTTTTTAAATAATGCATCCCTGTTCTAGGCCCTTAAAATATTTTTTAATAAATCAAAGCCGGTTGAAAAATTCACGACTGTTTCGCGTCTTGAAATATTTTTAATTTATTTGGTACTTGACATTTTATGTAGGGTATTCCATCCTGCCTGGCCTCTGTACAATTTATATAGGTTTTTATTTGTCTTGTCCTCCTCTTCTACATGTAAGCAGTTATGTTCGACTTTTGTTTTGGAGTTTAAACGAAATGTTGTTTTCGTTTCCTTCTCACCATTGGAATTGAGATTTGCCCCCGTTTCCCCCGCTTCGCAACCTCCTCATCCGCATGTGAATTCATTCTTGAAAAGATTATGTTAAATTTGAAATTGTATGCAGAATTGTATGTTATTGTTCAATAGAGAAGAAGGAGCCACGAACCAATACCGGCGTGTGGTGGGCCTCTGCTTAACACTTCCCTTTAACCACCACTTATTTGTTTGTGGCAAAAGATTTTTGAGATTTTGTTAAAAAATCTCAATAGAAAATGTTGTTGGAGATTTTTTCCGTTCATTCAAATGTTTTTTCTTCTTCTTCTTGCTATCAGTTAGTAGATTTGTGAGTGCGTGCGTAAAGACTGCCGGATAACGAAACTAAAAATAACTATCTGGGCCAATCTTGTATGAGATTTGCATAGATTTGTTAGCGTTGAAAGGCAATCGTAGGGAAAGCAATCGAAAATAATTTGCATTGAATTGAAATTGATTTTCAATTTTCAGCATCATAGACGAAGACGTCGTTGTTGTAGTCGGATAAAGAAGAAGACGAAGAAAAAAAAACACAACTATTGATTCTTTTTATTAGAATGTTTTCAATATGGATTTTTTAGAGATTTTATTTTTTTTATGACAGAGAGAGAGAGAGAGAGAGAGAGTGAGAGAGGGGGGGGGAGGGGTGTGGTGATAAGGGCCACAAAATCAGGGGGAAATGGGATATTATTGAAAGGATAAAAGCATGTTGTAATAATCGTAAATAAAACAAATGTCGAGGAGTATATAAATGGTTAACTAAAATGTAAATCTTTAAAAAAATTATTTTCCTTCAAAAAATATATATAAAAAATTCAAGCCTTGTCTAGGGACTTGAAAAAAAATATTTTTGCCTTGAAAATATATTTTCAAAAAATCCACGCCGTTCTTAAGGCATTGAAAAAATATTTAAAACCAGTAAGAAAAGTAGTAAAGTCGGACTGGACCGACTATATGATACCCTTCGCCACTTTGGGTATATTCTACATATGTATCCTAACAGACGTCGCGTGTTTGTTATATATCTATATCTGAACCGATTTCAGGGAAACTTGCCAGAGACTAATTTATATTACTTCAGTACGCTGTGTCAATCGGCCTAGCTATGGATCTTTTCACGAAACTTTGCACATTGGTACACAATTTACCTTAAATCGGACGAAGATATATATGGGAGCTATATCTAAATCTGAACCGATTTGCACACATCATTCTAGACCTTATTCATTATGCTGTGCCAAATTTCGAGCCAATCGAAAGATGTCTAGGGACTTTTGTTCGCTATTTACCTAAAATCGGACGAAAATATATATGGGAGCTATATCTAAATCTGAACCGATTTTCACGAAACTTAACACTCATCATTTAAGACCTTATTCATTATGCTGTGCCAAATTTAGTGCAAATCGAGAGATATATAGGGACTTTAGTTCGCTATTTACCTAAAATCGGACGAAAATATATATGGAAGCTATATCTAAATCTGAATCGATTTTCAAGAAACTTAACACTCATCATTCTAGACTTAATTCAGTACGCTATGCCAAATTTCGTGCAATTGGAAAGATATATAGGGACTTTGGTACACCATTTACCTTAAATCGGACGCAGATATATATGGGAGCTATATCTAAATCTGAACCGATTTTCACGAAACATTGCACACATCATTCTAGGCTTAATTTAGTACGTTATGCCAAATTTCGTGCAAATCGAAGGATATATAGGGACTGTGGTGCACTATTTACCAAAATCGGATCCGATTTTCACGAAATTTAACGCAAATATTTCTAGTCTTAATTGAGTACGCTATGCCTAATTTCGTGGAAATCGAAAGATATATAGGGTCTTTGATGCACCAATTACCTTAAATCGGATGAAATATATATATAGGAGCTATTTCTAAATCTGAACCGATTTTCACGAAACTTTGCACACATCATTCTAGACTCAATTTAGTACGCTATGCCAAATTTCGTGCAAATCGAAAGATATATAGGGTCTTTGATGTACCAATTACCTTAAATCGGACGAAAATATATATGGGAGCTATATCCAAATCTGAACCGATTTTTCCCAATATCAATAGGGTTCGTCCTTGGGCCAAATTAATGAGCTGTGCCAAATATAGGGACTTTGGTACACAATTTACCTTAAATCGGACGAAGATATATATGGGTGCTATATCTAAATCTGAATCGATTTTCACGAAACTTTGCATACATCATTCTAGACTTAATTCAGAAGCTATGCCAAATTTCGTGCAAATCGAAAGATATATAGGGTCTTTGATGCACCAATTACCTTAAATCGAATGAAAATATATATAGGAGCTATATCTAAATTTGAACCGATTTTCACGAAACTTTGCACACATCATTCTACACTTAATTTTGTACGCTATGCCAAATTTCGTGCAAATCGAAAGATATATAGGGTCTTTGATGCACCAGTTACCTTAAATCGGATGAAAATATATATGGGAGCTATATCCAAATCTGAACCGATTTTTCCCAATTTCAATAGGGTTCGTCCTTGGGTCAAATTATTGAGCTGTGCCAAATTTCATCCAATTCGAATAATAAATGCGACCTGTACTTTGTTTACAATTTAACATGGACAGACGGACGGACATGCATAAATCAACTTAAAAAGTGATTCTATGCATATTCTCGAAAGGAACCAAGTGTCTATCTCGTTTCCTTTTGCCTGTTACAAACATATGCGCAAAGACATAATACCCTGTACCACAGTGTGATGAAGGGTATAAAAATATTCGGTAAAAATCGACAACTTGTCTAAGGCCTAGAAAAAAATTTTTTGCATTAGGTCTTTATAAAAATCCACACTTCTTGTTATGTCTTGGAATTTTCCGCAAAATTCCATCAACTTCATCTGAAATACTCGGAATTCATTTAAAATATGCGAATATTTAATGTCTCTTCCAATTATCAGTGTTCCAATTTCAGCACAACTATTATGGCTCTCGGAATTAATTGTCGCAAAAGAATTAAAAGACCATAAAATAAATTTAAATATTAATTTTTTGGTTCACTCGTTTTTGTTGTTGCCTTCCTCTCTCTCTCTCTCTCTCTCTCTCTCTCTTAGTCTCTGTGTCAGTCGGTTATTAATGAGACAAGAAAAAAAGGAGTGGAGGCAAAAATTTACGTCAATGAATAATAAATTGTTTCAATCAATGGAAATTAATGTTTTATAGTTTATGCAGACATTTGTGGAACGATCAAAAGATGTGAAGTTATGTTGAAATGTAGGATGGAACTTAGTGGCAAAGAAGTGGGGAAATCCATAAGACTTCTGGAAGAAAAAAGAATCTTATAATTCTGAGAATAACTTCCTCTATAGGAAAGATCCCCAGACCTTTTAAGAAAATTATGCTGACCTCTGGAAACTATTTTTTTTCTATAGAAAAAAAAGAAAAAAAAATCGAAGTCCTCTGTACATAAAAATTCCTCAGATCTCTGAGGACCATTTTTTTTTTTTGCATACAACAGTCATCCGAATACTGTTTTTTCTATTACTCACGCTTATGATGTCAATTTTTTTTTTTTTGAACAAAATTCTAAGAAATCTTTTTATTTTAAAACGACCTCATTCCCTTCCAAGGAATTTGTCAAGTTGAATAATTTTTGTGGTCCCATATATTTTGTTACAATTATTATCACTCCCACTGATTATAGCCGTGGTGATTTATTTCACTTAATTTTTTGCTTTACACACTTTCCTGTCTTTGGTCGCCTCATATCACATTCATCTGTAAACAAAACAAAATTTAAATTAAATTAAAAAAATAACAAAATCAAGTTTCAAGTTCAAGGTCTAATGTCTGCTTTGTGAATTGGATAACATAAATCACCAGGGGGATTACAGTCAACACGGCTTTTTTGTGAGATATATTTTTCAGATTACATTGTTGTGGGTATTAGGGCAATAAATTTTGTATTTAAAGTAACCTTAACAATAAAAACACAAAATTATTCATTGATTAATTTGATGTACATGGGATTATTAAATTTTGGACGTAGGTATCGCAAAATTTATAAATTATATAAATAATACACAAAGATCTCTTTAGATGAATCTACGGCTCTCGATAAATAATAATAAAAAATTTTTTTTCAAAAATGTACGGTTTTGTGGGTACTAGGAAACTTATTATTAAAAAATTCTGGCATATTTTGATTGTATTTTTTTTTTTTAAATCCACAGTAGTATTGGTTCCGAAAAAATATTTTTTCAGCTTTCGTTAGCTCCTGAAAAATGTAACACCTCTAAACCTGTGTCAGTACCAGAAAAATATATATTTTTTTTAAATATTGGTTTTGGTATTTATACCCTACACAAATATGTTGTCAGGGTATTATAGCTTTGTGTAGCCCCAAGAGTTTGTAACGCCGCGAAATATTGCTCCTAGACCCACCTTTAAGTATACCGATCGTCATATCTCGACTAGCTGAGTCGATATAGACATGTGTGTCCGTCTGCCCATTATATTTTGTAAACTCGATACAGGCCACAGTTATGGACCAATCTTCACGAAATTTTGCATGTAGGATGAGTTTGGCCCAATGAAGACCCCTATTGGCAAAAATCGGTTAATATTTTGGGGATGAAATGGACCAAAAACTTAATTTTTGTCAGTTTTTCTGATCGCTCCAGAGACCTCAATTATGGCCCAAACATCGCGTATTTTTGCATGAAGGAGGGGATCGGGCCAAAGATAAAAGCATGCGTGTTTTGATAAAGAGTGGTCAATATTTAGCGGGTCAAATGGACCCTGACTTTTGTGTGAAAAATGCCATTTGTATTCTACGGTGTATATTTTTACTCGTGAAGGACATAGATCCGAGAATTTGATTATATATCCAATAGGAGTGGTTGATCTTTAAATTGATACCAATTATATTGTTGTATGTCCTCGGAAGTGGGTGTTACACTTAAATATTTACAGGTACTTGCGTATTCATACAATATTTAGTAACCCATTATCACACTAGAGGGCGGAAATATAGCGCTGATCGCTTTGAAATGTTCCATGACGTTCCAGTTATGGTCGGGGACAAGGCCTATATTTTTCCGTAATGATCAGATAATAATTTTGGGATGAAGTGGACCGAAAACTTAATTTTTTGTGTTTTTTTTTCGAGTCGATCTATAGGCCATAGTAATAAGACAAACATCACAACACAACCCACGGTGAAGAGAATTTGGACAAGTACCTAATTAAAAGAAGTGTCAGTGTAAGGAAGAGGCGCTGTTGACCTCTAATCGAGCAAGAGTGTGCAAATATCACGAAATATTGCCTAGAAATAAACATCCTCAGAGAGTTAGCGTTCCTTGGTAGTGAGGTAGGGTATCATATGGTCGGCTTCGTCCGACTATACTGCTCCGCTCACTGTTTTTTTTTAATTCCATTCTATTAGGGACCTGGATATATAATTTTTTATTTATTATTGTAAAAATTCGAATTTAAATTTAAAATTTTATTCTTTAAATAAATCACGCCTGTTTTAGGTCCTTACAAAATATTTTTTTATATATCCATGCCTGGGTAATGTTAATATAAAAAGTATATTTTAAATATCTGGTTTAAGTCCTCATAGAAAACTTATCCTTTAACAAATCCGTGCCTTGTTGAGGTCCTAAATTTATGACTAAGTCGGTACTTGTTTTCTTTTAATTTAACCCTGTGTTATTATACGAAAACTATTCTTTAAACATATACGCCTTGTCTCGTTTTAGAAAAATGTTTTTTTAAAGCTACTCCTCGCTTGGAGCCCTAAAAATATGTTTTAAAAAATCTACTCCTCGTGGTGGATCATAGAAAAACAAAGCTTCTAGCCAATTCCTAATAATAGATGCTTGTGTTAATACTTGAAAAAATATTCTTGAGAAATCTGCACATCGTCCAAGGCCTTGATTTGTTATACCCGTCACCACATTGTGGTACAGGGTATTATGTCTTTGTGCATATGATTATAACAGGCAAAAGGAAACGAGATAGATACATGGTTCCTGTAGAGAATATGCATAGAATCACTTTCTGAGTCCCTATATATCCTTCGATTTGCACGAAATTTGGTACAGCGTACTGAATTAAGCCTAGAATGATGTGTGCCAAGTTTCGTGAAAATAGTTCCAGATTTAGATATAGCTCCCATATATATTTTCGTCCGATTTTATGTAAACTATGCACCAAAGTCCCTGTATAGCTTTCGATTTGCACGAAATTTGGCCCAGCACAATGAATTAGGTCTAGAATGATGTGTGTTACGTTTCCCGAAAATCGGTTCAGATTTAGATATAGCTCCCATATATATTTTCGCCCGATTTAAGGTAAATGGTGCACTAAAGTCTCTATATATCCTTCGATTTGCACGAAATTTGGCACAGCGTACTGAATTAAGCCTAGAATGATGTGTGTTAAGTTTCCTGAAATCATTTCAGATTTAGATATAGATTCTATATCTGACCAAATGAAAAATTTAGTATCGGTTGCAGAATGACATGTTTATGGATCCAATTCCCTTAAAAATGCGACGTCTGTTAGGATTCATCGGTTGAATATACCCAAAGGGGTGAAGTGTATAATATAGTCGGCCCCGTCCGACTTTACTACTTTCCTTACAGGTTTTTAAATGAAATATCCTGTTAGTCTTTGAACATTATTTTCCAAAAAATATTCTTTGTTGTCCCTTGAAAAAATATTGTTTTTTAAAGAATTTTCCTGATGGCGCTTGAATGCAGTTAGTTGTGAAATCCGCTGATTTGAACACGAGTTGAATTGTGAACCCAATTTATTATTATCAGATATTCATCATATATGTTCTTTTTCTAATTTTTTTCCTTACAGTGTTTCAAAGTTTGTGAAAATCCAGAAAAAAGTGATTTTAAAACCAACATTCCAAGTGAAAAAAAGAAGTTAATCAAGTGTTTGCAAAGGGCAAAGTGAAAGTAGAAAAACTCATTTTTTCTACAAAGTAATGAAAATATTTCAACAGAATTGAAAAAAATAAAAAAATAATGCAAAGTCAACAAGGCAATTAAAGTTGTATAAAATAGAAAAAAATAAACACCAGGCATTTATTGTCATAGAAAAAAAAATTAGCATAAATAATATTAAAGTTTTTTGTAAAATAAAAGTTTGACATAATTAAATATTTTTTTTAACAACTAAAATAAAACATAAACGCGTGTATCATATAATAATAATTTTTTATACATGAAAACTCGACTAAAATAAGCTCAAAAAAAAGTCCCTTGAAAAATTGCTGCCAAAACGTTTTAATATTTTTTTCGTTATCCCTGAAAGCTGGCTGTTTAATATTTGCTCCTAATGCTGGTTAGTTAACAAAAATTCCAGCCAAGAACAGCATTTTAACATTTTTTTGTTTACAAACGAAATCTTCATCTTTTCATTCAGAACGTGGTTTTATTTTTTTCCACATTTTTTGAACAAAACATTCCTGATTTTTATTGCTTGGCAAATAACGAAGAAAAAAAAAACATAAAACTCGCAAAATAAATAACAACAACTCCTCAACGAAACGATAACTGCTTAATAAAAATTCAACAATCCGCGAAAAAATAAACCCAAACAACGAATGCAATAAAAAACAACACCAACAAAAAACTACAAGAGAAGTGAATTCTTTTTTTATGCTGAACCAAAAAAACACGAATCGTTAAACTCAAAGCTCAAACAAAACCAGAAATTCCCAACGAAGCAAATCAAGGATTATTAAGGATATTTTCTTGTGTATTTGGTTTTGTTTATAGCATTTTCTTCTTTATAATTTTTTTGGAGAGAGCGAGCGAACCCACACACTAATTTAAAAATCGACATTAAACGAAGTAAGTATCGCAAATAAATTTTGATGTAACCCCTTTTATTTTTGTTGTTGATAAACAGGCCTCTAAATTCAACTTACGTTTCATTTTAAAAAGGGGTATTTGCATTATTTAATATGCGGAATATAAAATCGTAATAATACCTCTGAGGAGAAGTTTTATTTTATGTTTACATAAAGGTGTTGTGCCGCTGGAAATAACAATCAAAACGACAAAAAAAAAAAAAAATCCGCAGTTAGGTAATTTGGAATTTATGCCTCCAGGAACGAGGATATCTGAGTTTGTGTTATAACTTGGAATATAAAGCTTCTACGTAAATATCCATAAATGGACCCCTCACAGTTGCTTAAAAAATTTAAGTTAATGTCCTGTGCTGGCCTTTCAAAATCCCTTCTTAAAATGCAAATAATTCGTTAAAATATTATCGGTTATATTCCAGTCCATTATGCCATTAAAATCCTATATAAATCCCAAATCATTATCCAGATTTATGGGTATCCATACTTACTTACTTAGCTGGCTTGTGACAGAACTTTCGTTCCATAAGCCGAGCTTAAAATAGATTTCCAGGCGCGTCTGTCTTTTGCGCAGTTTTTCCAATTTGAAAGATGTGTATATGGCTATCCAGGAATCATTAAAAATCCTCGTTTGTAGGTCCTCAAATATTCTATAAAAATTAGCATTTATTGTTTCTAAAAATATTTTTGAAAATTCACGTCCTCCTTCAATGCTCGCTTATAAGCCCCCACAAAATTGCTTAAGACACCACGCTAAGAAATCTGCAACAAATTTTAAAAATTCCATCCACCTCTATGAATCCGCAAAAAGATTCTAAAAAATCCAGTTTATAGATCTCTATAAATTTGTCCCAAAAGTTTTTTAAAAACAACAATTGTAGGCCTACGTAGGGGCCCCAAAATGGTCATGTTTTAGGGTCATTAATTATTGCAAATAAGAGATACCTTATTATCTGTTTAAAAAAATACGTTTAGTTGTATCCCAAATTGGCTTTCAAGCACCACGTTTATACCTCTATAAATATATCCGACAATTTCTCAAAAAAAAAATGTATTAATAAATCTTAAAAACTTCAGCTTTAAAGGTCTTCAAACATTTTCCCCAAAAATCTTAAAATCTCGTTTAAAAATACCCACAAAATCTTATAAATTCCACCTTCATAAGACCACAAAAAATCTGAGTATATGGCAAAACGACAAAATTCTCTAAAAAATCCCATCATACCCCAAAATTATCTAGGATTTTAGGTCTCCAAAACAAAAAAAAAATCTTAAATAGCTTTAAAGATTTACGTTTGAGTTCCAAAAATATATTTTAATATCTATAAAGTTGAATGTTTCTAGGTCCTCAAAATGCTGTACAAATCAGCATTTATTGGTTCCGAAAAAAATCGTACAAATCAACTTTCATAATTCTCCACAGAAGGCCTACAAAAATCTTTAAAAATCCACATCAACTTTTTAGTTTTATATATCGACCATTCCGAACCATAGTATGCTAAGTCTGAAAAGTGAGCTTTTCAGTAGAAGCTTTTAAAGTATGGAAGTTTCTTTAATCGTTAATCATCAACAGCTATGGAAATAGGACTGTCATCTATCGGCAGTTATGTGCTTTGAATAAGGTTCTTTGGTTGTTCATGGCGTTATCACTTGCCATCCATATTCAGAGTTATCATGCCCACTATATTTGCCTAAAAGCAACCTCTCCTTGAATTTTGTACTGTGGTTGAGGTCCTTGCTTATTGAATTTGTATTTTTTCTTTGGGTGGCACAATCACTTTTCATTCTTATTCATTGTTATTTACATGTGTTTATTTCTTAAAAGTCCACAGTTACGGATCCAGAAAAAATTTACAAAAATCCAAGTTTATAGATTTCCAAGATGCTTGCTCAATGTAATGGGTCTGACTTTTATCGCTGCCTATAAACAAAGTCTCCTTACATTTTATGCAGTGATTGGGATCCTCACTTATATTTTTTGTTATCATCCTATGTTGATGTCTTTCAAAATGTTTGAGTTTTTTTGAGTTTTTACTTCTAAAAATAAAAATATTGTTCGTTTTAATCCTGTCCCCACCTTATTTGATTAGTTCTTGTATTAGTTTCGCTATTCCTGCTAAGTATAGCAAACCAATCTGCTGTAGCTTGTCCTAGGTTATAGAACTGCCATCTGTCGGTGATTAGAATTTGGTGCATTGATTCATGCCCTTTGCGTATTTTGTGCTGTCATTTTCCTCTGGGCGCGTTATCTCTTGTCGTATCTATTTTGTGTTATACATATGTGTTCATTTCTTTAAAAGTCCTCAGTTCTTGTATAAGTTTCGCTATTCCTACTAAGTATAGCAAACCAATCTGCTGTAGCTTGTCCTAGATTATAGAACTGCCATCTGTCGGTGATTAGAATTTGGTGCATTGATTCATGCCCTTTGCGTATTTTGTGTTGTCATTTTCCTCTGGGCGCGTTATCTCTTGTCGTATCTATTTTGTGTCAAACATATGTATTCATGTCTTTAAAAGTCCTCAGATACGGATCCAGGAATTTTTTTTTAAAACAATTTTGAATATCAAAGTTTAGGAGCATATATGAGTATGAGAAATACTATTTATGTCCTGCTGATACTGTTAAGAGTAAGTTGCATTTATCCTTGTTTTTTATTTCTGCTAATTTCAGCGGTATCCTATTCTAGGGGATTCATCATATATGGCTACCTAGAAACAGCGCCTCCATGATTTCTATGTATCGGTTTTGGTCCTTGCTTACATAGTGCTGCCATTTTCCCCTGGATGAGGTTATCTAATTCCATTTATATTCTGTGTTATACGCATGTAATTTGCTGTTGCCTACAAACGGCATCCTTGAATTTTCTGCATAACTCCACAGTTATGAGCCCACAGAATTGTTTAGAAAATCAAATATTGTTAGGTTTTTTAAAAATTTTAAAGAAATATGATTTCCTTTTCTCCGGTTACACATCTTGAGAGCAGTCGCAAATCATCATATTTTGTTATTTCAAATAAATTATTGGTATTGGCGTTTGAGCCTGTTGTAGGTGATTTGGATGCCATCTATCGTTTGCTAGAAACAACGCATCACTAATTTTTTTGAAAGTGGTTGTAATCCTTGCTTTTCTATAGTGGATGACGTAATATCCTGTCATTATTATTCTCCCCTTTAACTATTATTCGAAAACCACATTAAACGAATTTTTCCTTCTTCGCTGAGATTCGAACATGGAATCTATAAGGTTGTACTGTGTTACACTATTCACCGCAATATCACATTTTCCGAAAAAATCTTTAAATATTCAAGTCTATAGTTTCTTAAAAAATTATCTAAAAATCCTTAAAAATTCCACAATTATATCTGTTCAAAATTATTTTTAAATTCACAACGATCAGCCAAATATTTTAGCCCTTTATAGGCAACCCGAAATTTCTTTAACGCACAATCAGAAACCTTTAAAACAAAATTCGATTATAGTGTTTTAGGGTACCTCAATATAAAATCGCCATTTTACTCGATAGGCCTTGTGTTAGTTGCATCGTTTTTATGTTTCTAGCTAAGTAGATGGTTGGGCTGCTGTAACATGCCCTAGGTGATTTGGCTGCCATCTATCATTTCATAGAAACAACGTATCATTGAATTGATTTGTAGTGGTTGTAATCCATGCTATTTAGTGTTGCCATTTTCCTCTGGGTGAAGCTATCTCTAGCCACTCCAATTTTTTGTTATTTTCATGTGATTGTGTTGATGCCAAGCTTCGTTATTAGAGTAACAGGGAGTTTTGAATGCATTTCATCTGGTGGGAGATTTTAGCCTCTTTTAACAAATATTCGAAAGTCACATTGAAGGAATTTTTCCTCCTGCACTGCGATTCGAAACCGGGACCCCTTGTTTTGTAGCCTGACGTACTATTCACTACAGTATTTTAGGTTAAGACAAATATAGTTAAATTTCAACCATTTAGATTATCGTTGAAATTCTATAATATATCGCTGTTTCGTACGTTGATCGCCAACATGTGGGTGTTGTGATATTTCTTGAAATAATAGTCATTGAAAGAAAGATCATTGAAAGGACTTTGAAAAGGATTTTTTAAAGCCCCCCACGCTTCGGATAGTTGCTGACAACATATTCTTTCTATACTGGATCTTTGGACCCCACGTTGGGCGCCAACTTTTGTTTATTACGATAGTCCTTAAAAACGTATTTTTTAAAACATCTGAAATTACAAAAAAAAAAAAAAAAATATAAAAAAATAACGCATCCAACCTGCACTTTAAAAAAATTTAGGATTTTTCATTAACAAATCTTTATCGAATTTGAGAGGGAGGTTTGTTTAAGCGTAGATTTCTAAAGGTATTGTGTGGTTCCAAAAAACAACAACTTCATTCCTCAAATAATTAATGTAAAACATTTGACATTTACAAATAAACAAAAACAAAACATTTCTTATCGTGTCATGCCTTCAAATGTTGAATGTCAAAATAATACACGAATTTGCGTTGGCTTGGCATTTTTGTTTTTCTCCCATCGATGTCTCTATAGATACTCCATGTATTTATAACGGCCACCAATAATAAAAACATTCCTTTTTTGTAGTGCTGTTGTTATTGTTGTTGTAGCTGGTATTTTGTCAAGAGCGTTGAACTTTTACGCTTGCCAGCGACGAATGCCGCTTGTGTGCGATGTTGATATTATTTGATTTCTTGTGAATTATAAATTCAAACAAATAATAAAAAAAACAGACAACAAAACTAATAACCCACAACAACAACAATAATAATAAAAACGGTTAACGCTAAGAGAAAGAGTTTTTTATTTTTTTTCAGCTACAATATTTGGCTGTGCAAATAATTTGGTTTTGTGTCCCGGTTATGGTCCACAACCAGCTATAATGGCTTATTTACGTTTTTGTTTTTTGTTTTGGCTTTTTTGAGGGGTTAACAAAAACCTCAAGTGAGGTGCCAAATACTGGGCAATTATGTTAAAATCTGTATTGAATAATTATGAATATTTTATGGTGAACATTTTGAATATCTTAATTTGTTGTAAAGGTTAAAATGAAAGTTGGCGCCCAACGTGGGAGACATGAAACTAATATAGAAAAAATATTTTGCAAAAATCAAGGGAGGTGTAATTTGTTCATTAGTATTTTGGAAGGGTCAAAAAAGGATATTTTTAAAAATATTTTTTTCGAGGTCTATTCAAATCGTGGATTTTTTACAAAAGAAAAAAATTCGATAATTTAAGAAATCCAGGCTCTTATTGGTCCTTGAAAAAATATTCTTTAAAAAAATCCACGACGTGGAATTGCTTTAAAAAATTTTATACAAATCTTCTCCTCTGAGAGTCCTTAAAAATTTTTAAAAAATCCTCTCCTTTGAGAGTCCTTAAAAATTACTTTTTACAAAATCCACGCCTTTGAGAGTCCTTGCAGGAATTTTTTTTTTTAAAAAATTTATAAAAATCTTCTCTTCTGAGAGTCCTTAAACAAATTTTACAAAAATCTTCTCCTCTGAGAGTCTTAAAAAATTAATTTAATTTAATTTATAAGAAAAAATCCGATAATTTAAGAAATCCAGGCTCTGATTGGTCCTTGAAAAAATATTCTTAAAAGAATCCACGACGTGGTTGGTTGGCTTATTTAAAAAAAATCTACGCCTCTGAGAATCCTTTGTTTTAAACAATTTTTATAACCATCTTCTCCTCTGAGAGTCCTTAAAATTTTTCACAAAAATCTTCTCCTTTGATAGTCTTTAAAGATTAAGGAATTGAAGGAATTGTTTTAAAAAATTTTTATAAAAATCTTCTCCTCTGAAAGTCCTTAGAAAAATTTTACAAAAATCTTCTCCTTTGAGAGTCCTTAAAAATTAATTTAATTTAATTTAAAAGAAAAAATCCGATAATTTAAGAAATCCAGGCTCTAATTGGTCCTTGAAAAAATATTCCTTAAAGAATCCAGGACGTGGTTGCTTGGCGTGTTTATAAAAAATATACGCCTCTGAGAGTCCTTGAAGGAATTGTTTTAAAAATTTTTTATAAAAATCTTCTCCTCTGAGAGTCCTTAAAAAAATTATCACAAAAATCTCTTTTGAGAGTCTTTAAAGATTAATTTTTACAAAATCCACGCCTCTGAGAGTCCTTGAAGGAATTGTTTTAAACAATTTTTATAAAAATCTTCTCCTCTGAAAGTCCTTAAAAAAAATTTACAAAGTTACAAGAGTCCTTAAAAATTAAGTTAATTTAATTTAATTTAAAAGAAAAAATCCGATAATTTACGAAATCCAGGCTCTTATTGGTCCTTAAAAAAATATTCTTTAAAAAATTTACGACGTGGTTGGTTGGCGTATTTATAAAAAATCTACTCCTCTGAGAGTCCTTGAAGGAATTGTTTTAAAAAATTTTTCTAAAAATCTTCTCCTCTGAGAGTCCTTAAAAATGAATTTTTATAAAATCCACGCCTCTGAGAGTCCTTAAGGGGACCCCCCCATTCTCGGGGTCAACATTTTTTTTTGATTTAATTCGAATCTACACTAATTCAAGAATGTCCCTAAAAAATGTCAAGTGATGGCCGAAAGGCTTCTCAAACTTTAAACGCGTTTTTCTCTAAACTTTGGTTTTACGAATGGCGGGCACGATAACTCAAAAAACTAATAACCCAATCGATTTCAAATTTTTACACGTTTTACTGTGAGTGTATGGCTATTGTACGATCTAGGATAAAGCCAATCGGTGAAGATCTTCCTTATTTTTATACCCTACACAACTCTGTTGTCAGGGTATTAGAGCTTTGTGTGGCCCCAAAAGTTTGTAACGCCGCGAAATATTGGTCGTAGACCCACCTTTAGGTATACCGATCGTCATATCTCGACTAGCTGAGTCGATCTAGACATGTGTGTCCGTGCGTCCGTCCATCTGTCCTTTATAATTTGTAAACACGATACAGGCCACAGTTATGAACCAATCTTCACGAAATTTTGCATGTAGGATGGGTTCTGGCCAATGAAGACCCCTATTGTTTTTGGTAAAGATCGTTTAATATTTAGGGGCTGAATGGGATCAAAAACTTTATTTTTGTCCGGTTTTCTGGTCGCTTCAGATGCTGCAATTATGGCCCAAACATCGCGAATTCTTACATGGAGAAGGGGATCGGGATAAAGAATAAACATGCCTGTTTTGATAAAGATCGGTCAATATTTAGCGGGTCAAATGGACCCTGACTTTTGTGTGAAAAATTACAAAATTTGGATGCTATGACGTATATATTTACTCCTAAAGGACATAGACCCGAGAAGTTGACAGTGTATTCAAGATGAGTGGCTGACCTTTAAATTGATACCAATTATATTGTCGTATGTTCTTGGATGGGGGAGTTACACTTAAATATTTACAGGTGCTTACGTATTCAGATATTATATAGTAATCCTTACCATACTAGAGGGCGGAAATATAACGCTGATCGATTTGAAATTTTCCATGGGGTTCCAGTGTTATGGTCAAGGACAGCGCTTGCAATTTTCTGTGATGATCAGATAATAATTTTGGGATGAAGTGTTTCGATCCACTTAATTTAACTGTAAGTAATAAGAAGGGCTGTACCGAATATTAGTAATATTCCGAAAATGTGTCAGTGTATGGAAGATGGGCTGTTGACCTCTAATCGGGCAAGAGGGTGCAAATGGCGCGAAATATTTCCCAAGCTCGGAATAAACTTCTTTAGAAAGTTAGAACTCCGTCGTAGTTGTGTAGGGTATCGTATGGTCGGCCCGTTCTACTATACTGCTTCGCTCAATGTTTTTTTATTTTATTTTTTTTTTTTTGTTTTTTTCGAGTCGATCAACACAACCCATGGTGGAGTTCAAGAGGGTGCAATTGCCCAAGATCAGAATATAGAACCACACAAAGTTAGATTTTCGTGGAAGTTGTGTAGGGTATCATATGGTCGGCCCCGTCCGACTATACTGCTCCGCTCACTGGTTGAACTTGGTTTTTGGCCAAAAATCGGCGATTTTCGAATAATATTTTTTTCAAAGGTCCACAATTTTGTTAATTTTAGAGTGAAGTCAATAATCCTAGTTCATACAAGAGCCAGACATGTACTCTTTCTAACACCGTTGGAATTTTCGGATTCCGATGTTCCAGTGAAATATAGAGAAATATTCCATCAAAAATAAGGCCACTTGGGGTCTCGAAAAATTTTTCTTTAAGGAGACCCCCCCCCCCATTCTCGGGGTCAAAAATTTTCTTGATATAATTCGAATCTACACTAATTAAAAAATGTCCCTACAAATTTTCAAATGAAAATATCAAGAAGATATAGCCGATTTATTGTGTCAGCATCAAGTGACGGCTGAAGGGCTTCTCAAACTTTAAACGCGTTTTTCTCTAAAAATTTTTTGCGAATGGCGGGCACGATAACTCAAAAACTAATAACCCGATCGATTTCAAATTTTTACACGTTTCTCTGTGAGTATATAGCTATGGTATGAACTAGGATAAAGCCAATCGGTGAAGATCTTCCTTATTTTTTAACTTTGGTTTTGGTAAAAAATTGGCGATTTTCCAAAAAATATTTTTTCAAATGTTCGCCATTTTCTTAATTTTAGATCGAAGTCAATAATCCTAGTTCATACGAGAGCCAGGCATGTACTCTTTCTAACATCGTTGGAATTTTCGGATTCCGATGTTCCAGTGAGGAGTTATCATGCCCGCCATCAAAAATAAGGACTTTTCTTTAATTACAAAAAAAAAGCAACAACAAAACAACAAAAATTTTTTTAGAAAATTATTTTTCTTCTATTTTAAATCTTCAATTATATAAGTATAAAGTTACAAACCTTAACAGGCATTGGTATTGATTTAACAGCCCATTGAAAATCTTGAAAAATTAAAATCGAGAATCGATTTCCTTAACAAAAACCACGACTCTGTGGATGTTTGAAAAAATATTCTGTACAAAATTAACATTTTTCTTAGTCCGTGAATTTTGTTCTTTAAATCGATCATGTCCTGTTGGTCTTGGTACTTTACAATTTATCGAAAAATTATCAGTAAATAAATAACACCAAAAAAACCTGTTGTTTTTTTTTTGCCATATATGCCATTCTTTGCGAGATAACCATAATTCCTTGCAAAAATATTAGCTCACCTGAGCTTTTGAGGTATTTACAGTGAACGACGAATGCACAGAAAAAACGTGATTTATATCGCAGTAACCAATGATTGGATTGAAGAGATAAAAATACCAGCTATTTACTTTTTATTTGCAATCCCATTCAATGGTTACGACACCCATTAATGAAATACAATTCCAGTGAAAAAACTGAAACCCTAAGTCCTCCATTTCCAATCAGACAGCCAAAGAGCTATCCAATAGTCTGCCAGCCAGCCAATTCAATGAGCGGGGTAGAGCTGCAGTTTTGTGGTATTTACGATTTTATTGACTCGTTTTCTCTTTGTCGTTGATGTTGATGTGTAACTTCAATGAAAGTAAATATATTTCAATTTTTTTATGTTTAAATCAACATAAAAAGTACCCAAATAGATATCTATGTAGTACCACCAGACCACCAGTTTATATATTGACTTACATGTAATGAACATAAAAAAACACAACAAAACGACATTAAATAAACTCTACATTTAAATACTTTAACAAAATAGTGGTGGTGGTGTTGAAAAAAAAAAAATTGGAAAAATAGTTGGCAAGAGAGTTGGTTGGGGGAAAAAACCTACATCATTGACTATAAACTATCATGGAGTGTTGTTTGGATGTATGAAGCCAAATCAAATAAAATGAAACAGAGAAAAAAATCACTATTGGACGACACACACCGCCAACACCAACCAACAGCTCTGTGTCAGTCCGTCCCTTTATCCGTCCGTCCATCCATCCACTGATAGATGCGAAACATAAACATTAAAGTTCATTGATATTGGCGAACATACAAAACACGAAAAACTACCAGCCAGCCAGCCACCAAATGAAATTGTCTGTCTGGTGTCCATAAATGGACAAAAGAGAGATGGTTAGGCATGTTGGAAGGTTGGTTAGATGGTGGGTTGAATGGTTGGTATCTTTATTCACCGCCACCTAGACATAATATTTTTAGGCCAGATTTTTGTGTGGCTAAACTAGTACTATAACAACTATACAGGTAAATTCTTTGAAGGAGTTTTTTTTTTGTTGGTGGAATTTTTTTGAAGGACACACAGACATCAATTTTAAATATTCCTTAAAGTAGAGAGAGAGAGAGAGAGAGTACGATAATTTATGAAGAAGTCTCTGAGGAAAATGGGTTTTAAAAATTACCGCATACATTGATCTAGGTCACGGTGTAGTTGAATATATTGTGAAAACCTACTAAAAAATGTCTGCATCGAATTTCCGAATATAGAACCATAGGATATAATATATGTGTTCCAGACCCACCTGATATACTAATCAAAATATCGACTAGTTAAATTGCTCTAGATCTATACATCCGTCCGTATATAAAAATATAGGCTACATGGACCGGTTGAACAACATGAAATTTTGCTGGAGTTCCGATCCAGACCGATAGGATGGTACTTAAAGCTATTTAATATATTATTCAAAATTCCACGCCATATTCGGGTCCTTAAAAAAAATTCTTTAAAAAATACACGCCCTGGGCGGATCTTTGAAAAAATAGTTTTTATAAAATCCATGTTTTTTGTGGATCCTTGGAGAAATATTCTTTAAAAAAATCCACGCTTCTGTGGGTCCCTAAAAAAAACGTTCTTTAAAAAATACACGCCTTGTGCGGATCTTTGAAAAAAAAGTTTTTATAAAATCCAATTCTTTTGTGGATCCTTGAAAAAATATTCTTTAAAAAAAATCCACGCTTCTGTGGGTCCCTGAAAAAACGTTCTTTAACACAATATACAATTCTGTGGGTGCTCTCAAACCTATTCTTTAAATAAACCAGTGTGCGGAGCAGTATAGTCGGATGGGGCCGACCATATGATACCCTACACAACTTCCACGAAAATCTAACTTTCTGTGGTTCTATATTCTAAGCGTGGACAATATTTCCATATATTTCCACACTCTTGACCGATTAGAGGTCAACCAATATTACTAATATTGGTTCAGAACAACCCTTCTAATTTCTTGGTCATATTCCCTTCACCGTGGGTTGTCTTGCGATGTTAGGCTTTCACTTGTGGCCTATATAGATCGACTCGAAATAATACAAAAACAGTGAGCGGAGCAGTATAGTCGGACTGGGCCGACCATACGATACCCTACACAACTACCACGTAACTCTAACTTTCTGCGGAGTTTTATTACGAGCCTGGGCAATATTTCGTAATAGCTGCACTCTCTTGCCCGATTAGAGGTCAACAGCATCTCTTCCTTACACTGACATATTTTCCGAATATTTCCAATATTCAGTACAACCCTTCTAATTACTTATCCAGGTTCCCTTCACAGTGGGTTGTGTTGTGATGTTCGGCTTTTGGCAATTGATCGACTCAAAAAACACACAAAAAATTAAGTTTTCGGTCCACTTCATCCCAAAATTATTATCTGATCATCGCCGAAAATTATAGGCGTTAACCTTGATCATAACTGGAACCTCAGCGCTATATTTGCGCCCTCCAGTGTGATAATGGGTTACTAAATAATATCTGAATACGTAATAACCTGTAAATATTTTATTGTAACTCCCACATCTGAGTACATACAACCATATAATTGGTATCAATTTAAAGGTCAACCACTCCTCTTGAATATACTATGAACATCTCGGGTCTATGTCCTTTGGGAGTTAATATATACGCTTTAGAATACAAATTTTGTAATTTTTCACACAACAGTCAGGGTCCGCTAAATATTGACCGATCTTTATCAAAACACGCATGCTCATTCTTTGGCCCGATCCCCTACTCCATGTAAAATTTCACGATGTTCGGGCCATAATTTCGGCCTCTGGAGAGACCAGAAAATCAGACAAAAATAACGTTTTTGGTACATTTCATCCCCTAAATATTAACCGATCTTTTCCAAAAACAATAGAGGTCTTCATTGGCCAGAACCCATTCTACATGCAAAATTTCGTGAAGATTGGTCCATAACTGTGGCCTGTATCGTGTTTAAAAATTATAATGGATAGACAGACGGACACAGATGTCTAGATCGATTCAGCTAGTCGAGATATGACGATCGGTATACTTAAAGGTGGGTGCACAAAGCTATAATACCCTGACAACATAGTTGTGTAGGGTATAAAAATACACGCCTTGTGCGGATCTTTGAAAAAATAGTTTTTATAAAATCCATTTCTTATAAAATCCATTTCCTTGAAAAAATATTCTTTAAAAAATCGACGCTTCTGTGGGTCCCCGAAAAAAAAACGTTCTTTAACACAATATACAATTCTGTGGGTGCTCTCAAACATATTCTTTAAAAAATCTACGCTTCTGTAGGTCCTCTAAAAACTATTCGTTAACAATCCACGACTGGTTTGGACCCTTAAAAAAATATTGCTTAAAAATCGACCCTTCTGTGGGTCCTCTAAAAATATTCCTTAAAAATCCACGCCTCTCTAAAGACATTATGAGCTTCAAGTCGACCATATGGACTCCCTGGGCTTCACGACTTGTTTGGTTCCTTAAGAAAATATTGCTTAAAAATCGACCCTTCTGTGGGTCCTCTAAAAATATTCCCTTAAAAATCTACGCCTCTCTAAAGACATTATGAGCTTCAAGTCGCCCATATAGCGAGCTGAAGCTCAGATAGTCTTTAAAGGCGAGCTGAAGCTCAGGGAGTCTTTATAGGCGAACTGAAGCTCGGGAGTCTTTACAGGCGAGCTGAAGCTCAGGGAGTCTTTATAGGCTAGCTGAAGCTCAGTGAATCTTTACAGGCGAACTGAAGCTCAGGGAGTCTTTATAGGCGAGCTGAAGCTCAGGGAGTTTTTATATACAAGTTGAAGCTAAGGGAGTCTTTATAGGTGAGCTGAAGTTCAGGGAGTCTTTATAGGCCAGCTGAAGCTCAGGGAGTCTTTATAGGCGAGGGGGGGGGGGGGCTCAGTGAGTCTTTATAGGCGAGCTGGAGCTCAGCGAGTCTTTATAGGCGAGTTGGAGCTCAGGGGTCTTTATAGGCGAGCTGGAGCTCAGGGAGCCTTTATAGGCGAGCTGGAGCTCAGGGAGTCTTTATAGGCGAGCTGAAGCTCATATGCGAGGGAGGGAGTCTTCATAGGCGAGTAGGGAAAGATCGGGATTTTTTAAAAAATATTCAGGGATCTTAGGCAGGGAATTATTTTTTTAAAGAATGACTATTCAAGGGTCTATAAAGAATATTTTTTTTTTATTTTAAAGAATATTTTTTCAGGGACCTAAAACAGGTTCTCTAAAAACTATTCATTAAAAATCCACGACTTGTTTGGACCCTTAAAAAAATATTGCTTAAAAAGCGACCCTCCTGTGGGCCCTCTAAAAAATATTCCTTAAAAATCCACGCTTTTCTAAAGACATTATGAGCTTCAAGTCGTCCATATGGACTCCCTGGGCCTCACAACTTGTTTGGACCCTCAAAAAAATATTGCTTAAAAATTGACCGGTCCTCTAAAAAATATTCCTTAAAAATCCACGCCTCTCTAAAGACATTATGAGCTTCAAGTCGTCCATATGGACTCCCTGGGCTTCAGCTAGTCTGTAAAGAAGACTTTCTGAACCCAGATCTTCAGCTCTTCTACAAAGACTCCAAATTTTCAGAACATCAACTCGTTTATAATGAAAACCTAAACCTCGTCTGTAATGTCTCCCCAAGCTTCAGCTCTTTTATAAATACCCCACAAACTTCGCTTCGTTCAAAAAATTATCACTGATCATCAGCACGTCTATTAAGACTCCCTGAGCTTCACGTCATACATAATGACTTCCTGACCTACTCCTCGTCTACAAAT
>NW_026879017.1:0-25319 GCF_032173495.1 Musca vetustissima
TCGCATTATGTGTTGCTACTGTCCTCAGGGTTGTCCTATACGCTGCGTTTTTCATATCAGTATCCACGCCCCGTCATCTATTATTGGTTCTGGGGTATCCACTTCACTGCTACTATTTGATACCAGTTTTCAAAATGCTCCTTCCAGGTACTCAGCACACTGTCTGTATCTGTCACCAGGTTTCCTTCTTTATCTCTACAGGAGGATGTGCCTGCACCAAAGCCTTCGGTTTGGTGTTTTACCCGTTGGTAGAATTTTCGGACTTGATTCTGATTCTCTTTCTTCTTTTTTTTCTGAAAATACGTTTCCTCTCTCTTCTTTTCTTCCGATAGTTCTTCATCACATTACGTGTTGCTACTGTCCGCTGCGTTTTTCATATCAGTATTCACGGCCCTTATATTCTTTAATAAATCCACGCCCCTTATTGTCGTTGAAAAATATTTTTAAATAAATCCACGCTTCGTCTAATCTTTGAAATAATCACCCCTGTCGTTTCTTTGTCGACATTGAATTGGTATTCCGCAACACTCTAGCGACGACCTCGACTATTTATCGATAATATCAACAAAACAAAAAACACATCTCTAAAATGGTGGTCAGCTGTTATTTGGTTTGATATCCTTTTTACCGCAGATAGATCTCGTCTCCCTGATGACGAAAATATATGGTATTCATGGGAGAAGTCCGTACTTCCCGAGATATGGACCTCTGAAGTTGCGGAATTCATATGCTCGCTCATAACAGCGTCATTTATGGATCGATGATGGTAATATTGACGGCTATTAAGAAGTGCATGTTTAAAATGTACGATCGGATAGCCGAATTTTCCATTTGTCATAGATAGCCGTCCAAGAATGGTTATTGAAAAAAATGATAGTTGAAAAAATTGATTTCCGCCTGTCCATAGGAGAATGTCTTGAATCATGTGCCCGAGTTGGCGTATGATGAATATCTCATATAGGAATATACTGTATACGCCGTACAGCCACAAATCGTACCAACAAATAATGAGGGTCTACTTTAAATTCCGTTCCAAAATCAAATGCTGCAAAATATTACAGCGTTCATAACAACCAATCTTGTCTACTTGTTAAAAAAAAAACCAAAACAACATTCCAAAAATTTCCCTGTGTCAATATTGTAATTGTGGGTGTGGAAAATCATTTGAATTGTTCAATCACTTGGCAACATTTCCGTTTTCCTTTAGGCGACATCAAGTTACACACACTTATATACATTCATGTACAATTTTCAATGTTAATGAATAAAATTTTTACGCATTTGGTTTTTTTTGCCTTACAGGTTTGGGGAAGTACAAAATTTACTCTGTTCGATGAAAGTGAATTTCAGACTCCCGCACAACGACCGGTTGTCGCACAACGACTATTGACATGGGCCATGAGGCAAAGATGTCAATGTATTGACAACCACTCAAAAGAGTGGGATTAAAAAATAAAAACAAATGAAACAACAAAAATCGAAATAAAAAAATAAATAAACACAAGTCGTGTGGAAAGTAAGGAAGAGTAGCAGAGCTTTGAAACGGTATTACTTTTGGTTTGAGGCACATAAAGAAATATTGATAATAAAAACACAAACAACAACAACGCAGAATGGAAACAAGTTTGTTGTTATATTCACAAACAAGAAACAACTGCGGAAGCGTAAATAAAGAGACACTGAGTAAATGAATGTGTAAAGAAGAGGATGATGGGGATGGCGTTGGCATGTGGTGTGAATCCAAAAAGAAAAGCCTTGCATTTGTTTCTTCCTTTTTTGTCATTTAAAAAAAATGTTTAAAAAATCCACGCCTAGAGCTATGAGGAAAACCTTGAAAACATATTTAAAAAATCCACGCCTACAGCTATGAGGATATCATTGAAAAAATATTTAAAAAATCCACGCCTAGAGCTATGAGGAAAACCTTGAAAACATATTTAAAAAAAATCCACGCCTTGTTAGTCCTTGAAAACATATTTAAAACAAAATCCACGCCTTGTTAGTCCTTGAAAACATATTTAAAAAATCCACGCCTACAGCTATGAGGATATCATTGAAAAAATATTTAAAAAATCCACGCCTACAGCTATGAGGATATCATTGAAAAAATATTTAAAAAATCCACGCCTACAGCTATGAGGATATCATTGAAAAAATATTTAAAAAATCCACGCCTAGAGCTATGAGGGTATCATTAAAAAATCCACGCCTAGAGCTGTGAAAATCTGCATTAAAAAATCCACGCCTAGAGCTATGAGGGTATGGTTGAAAAAATATTTAAAAAATCCACGCCTAGAGCTATGAGGGTATGGTTGAAAAAATATTTAAAAAATCCACGCCTAGAGCTATGAGGATATCCTTGAAAAAAATATTTAAAAAATCCACGCCTAGAGCTATGAGGATATCCTTGAAAAAATATTTAAAAAATCCACGCCTAGAGCTATGAGGATATCCTTGAAAAAAATATTTAAAAAATCCACGCCTAGAGCTATGAGGATATCCTTGAAAAAAATATTTAAAAAATCCACGCCTAGAGCTATGAGGATATCCTTGAAAAAAATATTTAAAAAATCCACGCCTAGAGCTATGAGGATATCCTTGAAAAAAAAATGAGGATTTGAAAAAAAATCCACGCCTAGAGCTATGAGGATATCCTTGAAAAAAAAATATTTAAAAAATCCACGCCTAGAGCTGTTATGTAGCCTAAAAAAAAATATTTAAAAAATCCACGCCTAGAGCTATGAATGTATCCTTGAAAAAATATTTAAAAAATCCACGCCTAGAGCTATGAGGGGCGTGGTTGAAAAAATATTTAAAAAATCCGCGCCTAGAGCTATGAGGGTATGGTTGAAAAAATATTTAAAAAATCCACGCCTAGAGCTATGAGGGTATGGTTGAAAAAATATTTAAAAAATCCACGCCTAGAGCTATGAGGGTATGGTTGAAAAAATATTTAAAAAATCCACGCCTAGAGCTATGAGTATATCCTTGAAAAAATATTTAAAAAATCCACGCCTAGAGCTATGAGGATATCCTTGAAAAAATATTTAAAAAATCCACGCCTAGAGCTATGAGGGTATCCTTGAAAAAAATATTTAAAAAATCCACGCCTAGAGCTATGAGGATATCCTTGAAAAAATATTTAAAAAATCCACGCCTAGAGCTATGAGGGTATGGTTGAAAAAATTAAATCTTACTTGAAAAATATGCTGAGTTAGTCTCGTTTACAAAATATTTAAAAGCTACCCTTATTTATTTTATAATACCTCCTAATGCTTAAAAATCTTAATCTCCACAACAAGTCAATCCAACACAAATGTTTCATATTTGAAATTCGTTGTTCGATTTGAATTTAAATTCTTTTGTCTGCCGATTGGGGCATGACAATATTTTCTAAAATTTCAATTGTTTTTGATGATTGTACCTTAACGTCGTTATCGCGAAAATTGTTATCATAAAATGCGTCACATATTTTGATTTTCTTTTTTGCACCGTGCGTGTTAAGTGTGTTTCTTGCGTACTTTTTGGGACCGATCCTTTGTTATATTGACTGCCCCCCACCCCCGTTTATCTTTCCAATTTCATTGTGTGTTTCCGGCATTGTCATCAGTTGACTGAAGGCCTTTGTTACTGCGACGACATATGTCAGTGTTTGCGTATAAAATCACTTCAGTGACATCGCACTACCATCTCTACCCACCTCCCTTTACCACACAATCAATATCACACCCAACTTATTGTGGGAGGCAAATGAACCAACAATTTTTGTTTTCGGTCTCGTTTTTTTTTTTGGGAGGGTTCGTTAAAGTTCACAATTTGACATGAGGAATTCTTCAGGTGACATCATTCTATCTCCCGGCATTCCCACCCTCCATGTCGGAACGTGAAATAACTTGCGATGAAGATTTGCGATTCCAATGGTTTTTTGTTTACTTTGAATTGTTCGTTCGTTCGTTCTATTTTTGATTTGTTTTCCAGCTTTAAAGGTTTATTGTTTGTTTGATTACACTCACGTACATATTTGACTAAGCATGTGCGTATTTCGAAAGGTGTAAATTTGTTTGAAGGATAATGGGATATACAAACAAAGGCAACAATTTTTGGAAGATATGAAGTTAACAATTTCTATTCATAAAATTCATAATACTAATGTTAATATTTGGATTTGAGACATTTCAGGAATTTAAAAACCATTTTTTTAAAATATTTTTTCAACCATACCCTCATAGCTATAGGCGTGGATTTTTTTAAATATTTTTTCAAGGCGTGAGCTCCTCAACAAATGTGTGGATTTTTTTTTAAATATTTTTTCAACCATACCCTCATAGCTATAGGCGTGGATTTTTTTAAATATTTTTTCAACCATACCGTGGATTTTTTAAATATTTTTTCCACATAGCAATTTTTAAATATTTTTTCAAAAATTCCCTCATAGCAATAGGCGTGGATTTTTTAAATATTTTTTCAAAAATTCCCTCATAGCAATAGGCGTGGATTTTTTAAATATTTTTTCAAAAATTCCCTCATAGCAATAGGCGTGGATTTTTTAAATATTTTTTCAAAAATTCCCTCATAGCAATAGGCGTGGATTTTTTAAATATTTTTTCAAAAATTCCCTCATAGCAATAGGCGTGGATTTTTTAAATATTTTTTCAAAAATTCCCTCATAGCAATAGGCGTGGATTTTTTAAATATTTTTTCAAAAATTCCCTCATAGCAATAGGCGTGGATTTTTTAAATATTTTTTCAAAAATTCCCTCATAGCAATAGGCGTGGATTTTTTAAATATTTTTTCAAAAATTCCCTCATAGCAATAGGCGTGGATTTTTTAAATATTTTTTCAAAAATTCCCTCATAGCAATAGGCGTGGATTTTTTAAATATTTTTTCAAAAATTCCCTCATAGCAATAGGCGTGGATTTTTTAAATATTTTTTCAAAAATTCCCTCATAGCAATAGGCGTGGATTTTTTAAATATTTTTTCAAAAATTCCCTCATAGCAATAGGCGTGGATTTTTTAAATATTTTTTCAAAAATTCCCTCATAGCAATAGGCGTGGATTTTTTAAATATTTTTTCAAAAATTCCCTCATAGCAATAGGCGTGGATTTTTTAAATATTTTTTCAAAAATTCCCTCATAGCATAGGCGTGGATTTTTTAAATATTTTTCAAAAATAGGCGTGGATTTTTTAAATATTTTTTCAAAAATTCCCCATATAGCAATAGGCGTGGATTTTTTAAATATTTTTTCAAAAATTCCCTCATAGCAATAGGCGTGGATTTTTTAAATGTTTTTTCAAAAATTCCCTCATAGCTATAGGCGTTGATTTTTTAAATATTTTTCAAGGATACCCTCATAGCTATAGGCGTGGATTTTTTAAATATTTTTCAAGGATACCCTCATAGCTATAGGCGTGGATTTTTTAAATATTTTTCAAGGATACCCTCATAGCTATAGGCGTGGATTTTTTAAATATTTTTCAAGGATACCCTCATAGCTATAGGCGTGGATTTTTTAAATATTTTTCAAGGATACCCTCATAGCTATAGGCGTGGATTTTTTAAATATTTTTCAAGGATACCCTCATAGCTATAGGCGTGGATTTTTTAAATATTTTTCAAGGATACCCTCATAGCTATAGGCGTGGATTTTTTAAATATTTTTTCAACCATACCCCCTGATAGCTATAGGCGTGGATTTTTTAAATATTTTTTCAATCATACCCTCCCTCAAAGCTATAGGGATGATTTTTTTAAATATTTTTTCAAGGATACCCGTATAGCCTTTTTGATCTCGCCTGCCAGGTTGATATAATCGTAAATGCCTCACATAATCCCTCCAACCATTGTTTTCCTCAGTAAGGTTAGCACATTTCCTATATTACGATTAGTAACAATCCCTTATTCCCAGGAGATCTATAAATGTTTGTTTATATTTGGTTACCTAGTGTTGTGATTATATACCATATAGACAGTGAATAACAACAAAAACACCTACCTCAATGGAATTTCATAATCATAAACATTTGCGCAATATAAAAATCGTATGTAAATTATTACTTGAAAATGTTTTTGGCATTTGTTTCAGTTTGCATTCTGTCTATATTGATTTCATATAAATTTACACTTCCAATATTGTCTTTACACATACATATTATATCGTATATGAATTGGTGAATGGCATGGAAGCGTATCCAATAAATACATATGTGTTTCTGTGTACAGAAGTTATTTTCGGCATATTTACGTATTTCTTGTTTTTTGTTTTTATAATAATCACTTTGAGGAGGACACATAAAAGACAATACACACTCACACAGCAAGCACGAAATTGAACAAAAGCCATGACGCACTCGCACACACTCATACATATAGATGGAGACTCAGTACCATTCACAAGACAATATAATGGTGTCAAATATTTGTCAAATTTACATACAAATGTATGTAAGTATGTGTGTACGGATGAAAGAAGTGTTAAGGGAAGTGATTTCTTTTATTGCTTCTCCATTGTTTGTTATATTTTTCCGGTATTGATGAGCGAGTGATGGAGTGCATCATCATTTTGTTGAAACGGTTATGTGATTTTACTTTGATGATTTTATGAGAAATGGGGGATTGGGATGGAATTGTAACGATTTATTTAAAATCATTTTGTATTCGAATTTAAAAATATTCTTTAAAAAATCCATGACTGTAATATTCCTTGAAAAAATATTTTTTAAAATATCCAGTCCTGTAATAACCCTTAAAATATTTTTTTAATAATTTCACGCTTCTTATATTTCTTAAAACAAAATTCTTTATATAGTCCTTGAACAAATATTCTTTAGTAAATCCACGCAGAACAAAAAAAGCAGTGTGATTCGAACTAATCAAGACTGGTGCTCAGATGCTGGTCAGGAGCATGCACCAACTGATTAGTACGATTTGGTTAGAGGAATGCAATTGGAACCTCAGCATCCTGTGTTCCGTGCACAAAAAAGGAGACTATAGATGAATAAGTCTCCTTCACATCGCATATAAAGTGCTATCCAGCGTGCTGTGTGAACGACTGAAGCCAATGGTCAATGACATTATTGGACCATACCAATGCGGCTTCAGACCTGGCAAATCCACCATTGACCAGCATTTCACTCTGTGCCAAATCCTGGAAAAGACCCACGAAAAACACCTCGATACATTTCACCTATTCGTTGACTATAAAGCTGCATTCGAGAGATCCATCCGTTCAGAGGTATTTAAATCCGTGCCTGCATTCGGCATTCTTGCACAATTAATATGGCTATGCAGGATAACTTTACGTGGCACAAGGTCAGCAGTTAAAGCCGGAAAGGACCTCTTGGAGCCCTTCAACACCGAACGAGGCTTCAGACATGGTGACAGTTTGACGTGTGATCTTTTTAACATCTTGCTGGAAAAGGTCATACGAGTCGTACCGATGACATCGATATATTGGGTCGAACATTTCGATCGGTAACAGCCACCTTTGAACAAAGTGAGGAGTGGGTCTGGCAGTAAATGGGGAGACAATCAAGCTGATGGTATCAACGCGCAAGACGTCCATTAAACTCCGACCAGCTGTGGAACTTGAAAACTAAAGCTTCGGGGTAGTTAAATATTTTATATACCTTTGCTCCGCCATAAATAAAACAACTTTGATAAACGGAAAAGGATAGTGTTGGCCAACATAGGCTACTATGGTCTAAGTAAGCAGTTTAGAAACAAGGCCACCTCCCGCCACACCAAACTCACACTTTACAAGACGCTGATATTACCCGTGCTATTATATGGATCTGAAGCATGGGTACTTGCGCAAGCATATGAGACAGCTCCTGGGGTGTTTGAGAGAAAAATTCTCCGAAAGATTTACGGGCCGATCTGCGTCGAATGAATCACGAACTTTACAATCTATACGGCAACATCGACAGAGTCAGTCGTATTGAGCTGCAGCGACTACGGTTGCTAGGCCATGTTGTGCGGATGAATGAGAATGCCCCAGCTCAAAAGGCATATAAAGGCGAAGATGGTTCACATAGAAGGGGAAGGCCACGAATTAGATGGAAAGGCCAAATAGAAGACAACACCTTGGAGCATGGTCTTTCAATTTGGAGGAGATGCACAAAATCGTTTTTTAAGCTCGGCTTATCGAACAACCGTTCTGCAACAAGCCAGCTAAATAGGTAAAGTAGTATCCAGGCTTTCAATAGTCCTTAAAAAATAATAGTAAATAAATCCACGTTCTTACAGTCCTTGAAAAAAAATATTCTTTAATAAATCTACGCCTTAGAAGGACCTTAAAAAATATTCTTTAATAAATCTACGCCTAAATCCACGCCATGAAAAAATGTTCTTTAAAATTTTTTTTGGAATATTTGTTATGTTTTTTTGTGACATGCAACAATTTGGGATAATTTTATCTAAAAACCAGTAAGTAAAGTTCAAAAGTCGTACGGGCCGACTATATGATACCCTTCATCAGTTTGGATACATACAAGAGATGCTAATATATATAATATCCTGTAGATAGAACAGACATCTAATCTTTAGAGGACCATTGAAATGAAATGGGGCGGAACTAAATATGTGATCTACATAGATATGTGAACCAAGTAAAAAACTCAATGCACATACCGTTCTGAAATCTATGAAACATTTTATGTCAATAGGATTATTTGACATATGTATGAAATCTAGGAAAAAAATGTATGTGGAGCTAAATGTAAATCTGGACCTAATTGAGCAACCGTTGCTTATACCTTTGGTATTCTGCAGCACGGAGCGCTGTTCACAACTAGATCTAGTGTATTACCTAAAATCGGACATTTATCTCAAGCGGACAAAAATTGCGAGTTTGCTGCACAATTTGCCTATAATCGGACGAAACTATATATGGAAGCTATATCTAAATCTTTACCGATTTCCACAAAACTTCCCATACATCAATCTGGACCTAATCTAGTATGCTGTGCAAAATTTTGTCTCAATCGGACACATTTTGCAATTTGGTGCACCATTTACCTTAAATTGGACGAAACTATATATGAGAGCACAAAACTTCGCACACATCAAAATGGACTTAATCTAGTACACTTTGCAAAATGTTGTTTCAATCGGACAAAAATTGGTGCACAATTTACATAAAATCGGACGAAACTATATATGAGAGCTATATCTAAATCTGTACCGATTTCCATAAAATTTCGCACATATCAAACTTGGCTTAATCTAGTACGCTGTGCAATATGTTTTCTCAATCGGACAAACTTGGCGAGTTCTTGGGCCAAATAAATGACCTGTGCTAACTTTCATCCAATTCGGATCATAAATGCGACCTGTACTTTGTTTACATTTTAACATGGACAGACGGACTAAACGGACGGACATGCATAAATCCACGTCTTATGTGAGACCTTGAAAAAATATTCGTTAATAAATCCACGCCTTATCTGAGACCTTGAAAAAGTATTCTTTAATAAATCCACGCTCCTTATAGGCCTTGAAAAAATATTCTTTAATAAATCCACGCCTCAGTTGGCCCTTGAAAAATATTCTTTAATAAATCCAAGCCTCTTATAATCCTTGAAGAAAAAATCTTTAGAGAATTCTCGGAATGTTGGTTACGTTTTTTGCGGCATGCAACAATTACAGATATTTGTATCTAAAATTTACAGCCACTGAATAGATAAGTTTACAAACCCCTTTAAATTTTTCGATTTCGAATGACATTTCTCCCCTCTTTTAGCTAACATATTTCGAACTAGATAACATTTATCTTTTACCCCTCCTTTTGGCACAACATTCTGTTATTTTTGATTCTGTTAGCAGTGTGCCTTAATGTTCATAACACTGACCTACATATGGTGGCATTTTTAACAGATAACGTCAGCCATAAAGAAATGGGTTCAATATACTGTAGAGAATTTACTATTCTTATATTTCGAAAGTAATGTGAATGGAATAGAATATGGTGGAAAGTAGGGATGGTTGTAATGAAGTAAATAATTATTAATAGTCATATTAAAATACAATTTGCAAAAACAATTTAAAATCAAGCACAATAAATGTCATAATTTGACAAATTTTGATATGTTATTGACTGGTAATTTAAGCTATACTAAAATTTTAGTGTGTAGAAAATATGGAGCTAAGCAACCTAATTGGCGGTAATTTGGGTTCTTACTTGGTAGAACATGTTCCTACAAAAAATTTGCCATTTTTTAGGATAACCCCCCTATATACGGTATTTTGAAGCTATTGGGAACGTGTTTGAAGATAAATGGTTTAGGGATAAGGAATTATCAAGTAGCACATTTCTATGGGAAAAATCACTTTCTGAATCGATTTATGCATGTCCGACCGTCCGTCCGTCTGTCCGTCTGTCCATGTTAAATTGTAAACAAAGTACAGGTCGCATTTATGATCCGATTTGGATGAAATTTGGCACAGCTCATTTGTTTGGCCCAAAATCGGTTCAGATTTAGATATAGCTCCCATATATATTTTTGCCCGATTTACGGACTTTAGACCCTGAAAATCTTTCGATTTGCACGAAATTTGGCATAGCGTACTGAATTGAGCCACGAAAGATGTGTGCCAAGTTTCGTGAAAATCGGTTCAGATTTATATATAGCTCCCATATATAGTTTCGCCCGATTTACGGACTTTAGACCCTGAAAATCTTTCGATTGAATTGAAGCCACGAAAGATGTGTGCCAAGTTTCGTGAAAATCGGTTCAGATTTAGATATAGCTCCCATATATAGTTTCGGCCGATTTTTGGTAAATGGCGTACCAAAGTCGCTATATATCTTTCGATTTGCACGAAATTTGGCATAGGGCACTGAATTAAGTCTAGAATGATGTGTGCAAAGTTTCGTGAAAATCGGTTCAGATTTAGATATAGCTCCCGTATATATCTTCCTCCGATTTAAGGTAAATGGTGTACCAAAGTCCTAATATATCTTTCGATTTGCATGAAATTTGGCATAACGTACTGAATTGAGGCTAGAATGATGTCTGCCCAGTTTCGCGAAAATCGGTCCAGATTTAGATATAGCTCCCATATATAGTTTCGTCCGATTTCATGTTAATGGTGCCCCAAAGTCCCCATATATCTTTCGATTTGCAGGAAATTTGGCATAACGTACTGAATTGAGCCTAGAATGATGTCTGTCCAGTTTCGAGAAAATCGGCCCAGATTCAGATATAGTTTCGTCCGATTTCATGTAAATGGTGTACCAAAGTCCCTATATATCCTTCGATATATTTGGATAGGGCTTCCATATATATTTTCGCCCGATTTTAAGTAAATTGGACATCAAACTCTTCATGCTAGTCAGGTTGACATCAAATTTTGCACAACGTACAAAATTGAGCATAGAATTACGTAGTTGCGTTTTCTAGAAGTACAGACATAGCCCAACAGATAACCTATTTATATTTGATTGAAGTCGATTTATATAACTTATGGATAGATCTAGGTAGATTCACATTTAGATAAATATCACATATTTTATTTCATCCAATTTCATGTTAATAGTCCTGTTTAATATACCCATAGTGGTGAAGGGTATCATATAGTCGGCCCCGTCCGACTTTACTACTTTCCTTACTGGTTTTGGATGGGTTTTGCACATTTTCTAACGGAATGGACTTTAATTTATTTTTCCAGCTTCTCATGGGTGTGGCAAATCTTTCTACCGAAAATTATCAATATCGGTTTACTTATTGCTGGAGCTCCCATGCAACGGTATCTACACATCGGTATTTTAATGTCTTGATCCGTTTTTTCCTACCAAAGTGGCTGTTGTTTGAAAAAACAAATAAAGAAAGCTTAAAAGTCGGACGGGGCCAACTTCTTCACAACTTTGGGTACATATAAGTGATGCTCATATGTACAATATCTTTAAATAGAATAGACATAGCATCTTTGCAGGACAATTGAATGAAATACATAGATATTTGAACTCAATTAAAACCACCAACATACCAATCTGAAATTTATAAAAAAACTGATTGTCAATTATTGGTACGAAATCGAGCAAAATATGTATGGGAGCTATATAAATGGACGTATTTGAGCAACCGTGTCATCCACCACTTGGTGTGCTGCAGCACAGTGCGCTATCCAATATTTATCTCGACACAAAATCCAATACACGTAATTCAAGTTTCATTTGGTACGTTGTATACTATGGAAGCTATATCTAAACCTGAAACGACTTCAATCCAACATTCTATGTAATATTTCATTTAAAGCGAACAGTGTCACGACTGCGGCCAAAAATGGTCAAAAACAAGTACCTCGGAGGACAATTTTTTTGATGAGGTATGATAGAAAACACTCCAATTAGAATAAATATGAAATTTTATATCGATATGTCGAGTAGTTTTGTCTTTACAAAGGTTCAAATCTGATAATTATTTATAAACTGATTATACCCAACACAACTATGTTGTCAGTGTATTATAGCTTTGTGCAGCCCCGAATGTTTGTAACGCCGCGAAATATTGGTCCTAGACCCACCTTTAAGTATACCGATCGTCATATCTCGACTAGCTGAGTCGATCTAGACATGTGTGTCCGTCCGTCCGTCTGTCCATTATAATTTGTAAACACGATACAGGCCACAGTTATGGACCAATCTTCACGAAATTTTGCATGTAGGATGGGTTCTGGCCAATGAAGACCCCTATTGTTTTTGGAAAAGATCGGTTAATATTTAGGGGATGAAATTGACCAAATACTAAATTTTTGTCGGTTTTTCTGGTCGCTCCAGAGGACACAATTATGGCCCAAACACCGCGAATTTTTGCATGGAGAAGGGGATCGGGCCAGAGAATAAGCATGCATGTTTTGATAAAGATTGGTCAATATTTAGCGGGTCAAATGAACCCTGACTTTTGTGTGAAAAATGAGAAAATTTGTATTCTATGGCATATATATTTACTCCTGGAGGATGTAGACCCGAGGAGTTGATAGCATATCCAAGAGGAGTGGTTGGCCTTTAAATTGATACCAAATATAGTGATGTATCTACTCAGATGTGGGAGTTACAGTCAAATATTTACAGGTGCTTATGTATTCAGATATTATTTAGTAACCCATTACCACATTAGAGGGAGAAATATCGCGCTGATGGCTTTGAAATTTTTCATGAAGTTCCAGTTATGGTCAAGAACAACGCCTACAATTTTCGGTGATGATCAGATTAAAATTTTGGGATGAAATGGACCGAAAACATAATTTTTTGTGTGTTTTCGAGTAGAGTATAATCCGAAAATCACAACACACCCACCGGGAAGGTAATCTGGACAAGTAATTAGAAGGACTGTACTGAATATTCGAAAAAAGTAAGGAAGAGGTGTTGTTAACCTTTAATCGGACAAGAGGGGGCAAATATCAGGAAATATTACTCAGACTCGGAATAAACATCCTCAGAAAGTTAGAGTTCGTGGTAGTTGTGTAGGGTATCGTATGGTCGGCCCCGTCCGACTATACTGCTCCGCTCACTGGTTTTTTACTATATTTTCGAAAATTGGGTGTGTTTTTCTGATGCTCAAATATTTGAATATTCAAATTAACGGTTATTATAAAAGTGTTTATTTTGGTTGTTGTGGATGTTAAAAACTAGGATTCGCTGTAGTTTGTTTGTATATAAATATCATATGGTGTATACAGTGTCCACACTTGTAGTACTTAGTTCATCGAATTTGTAAAACAAATTTTGCAGAAATTTTTGAGCAGAAAAAAAATTTTAAAAAGTTTAGCTCTATTTTTTTTTTGAGTGGTGAAAAGTGTGTCATTTAAGGAATAACAAAAATTAGCTGCGGAGACCTGCGGTCCTAAGAGTCATTTTTTTGGTGACCACCTTATAAAAAAATATGGCATATTCATGAAATGGTTAGAAGCGAATGGTCCAATATGTTATGTATACAATTAAACATGTTATTGAAGAACACGATGGATTCAGAACATAGTAACCATACAATATTTTGCAAAAAATTTGCGATTACGCGTTAAAAACGTTATTCGATGTGGAGATATGGGAGAATTGGTTTTAAAATAAAGCATTTAAATAAATTTTCAGTCAATTTGAAGATTATACTTATTTATGAGATTATTTGAGACATAATCTTATAGTCTAAATTTAGAGGTCACACATGAATTACCTTTGTGGAAAATTCATACAGAAAAATATTATTTCTTGGCATGGGATATGCAAAGTGCAGTACAATACCTTTTGAGCGACTTTCACAAGATGCAAACAAGTCATGCCACAAAATAATTAGTAGCAGCCCGAACTTTTGCTGTTGTTAAAGTCGAGTCAAATAATGATTTTATTTAGTATTTTATATTGCAATCCGACTTTGTAATATCCTTAAACAGCCATAAAGTTAAGGCTCGAAATTATAACATGAATGACACTAAATCGTACATTTGGGAAGACAATATTTTATATATATATATATATATATATATATATCTATGTTGTGTGTTTTGAAATTTTTGTGAATGATAAAAAAAGTAATTTATTTATAACTAAAGTATATCAAATATTTTATTATAATAAAAATAAGAAAAAATAAAACACTATACATAATTTAGCTGCATATAAAGATTTTATAGTACAGAAAGTTACTTTTTAGGGATTTTTGGTATGGTAGTTACCTGTAACATAGACCAAAAACTAAATTGCAACATCTATTACTGTCTTCGCCCAAATTTGAAGTAACTTGGAGAATACATGAAAATTAATAAAAACAATTTTATAGGTCAAAATTCAAGACCCTTTGTATGGGAGGTATATCAAATCTTGGTCCGACCTACCCAGTTTTTGGTCCGTTGCTTTATAGGCATAAGCAAATGTAAATGGTCAATTTTCATTGAACTTGGTTGAATATTAAAGATGTTATGAGATGTTATAGTAAAATTTTCAAGGACCTTTGTATGGGAGGTATATAAAATCTTGGTCCAATTTTTCCAGTTTTTGGTCAGTTGTTTTATATGCCTAAGCAAATTGCAAATTTTCATTGAATTTAGTTGGATATTAAAGATTTTATAGGCCAAAAAGGGTGACATTCTCAAGACCCATTATATGGGAGGTATACCAAATCTAGGTCCGATCTAGATGCTCCGATGCTCTTTAGGCCAATAATAAGCACATGTACCAAATTTCATTAACTTACGATAATTCCTCCTATCTTTGGTCGCTGTTTATATGAACTCGGGTCATAGTGAGACGTAGGTTCCTCCATTTGCACCATTTACATTAAATCGGACGAAAAAATATATGGGAGCTATACCTAAATTTGAATCTATTTCAACAAAACTTCGCGGACGTCAACCTGTAGTAATTTCAATGCGCTATGAAACTTTTTTTCTCAATCGGACAAATATTGTCAGTATGGTGCTCAATTTATATAAAATCGGTCGAAACTATATATGGAAGCGATATCTAAATTCGTATACATCACTTAGGACCTAATTCCGTACTTTGTGCACAATTTTATTTCAATCGCACAAATATTGGCAGTATGGTGCTCCATTTACATAAAATCGCGCGAATTTATATGGGTGCTATATCTAAATCTGAACCGATTCCAATAAAACATCGCATATATCAATTCAGTAAGCCGTGAGCAATTTGGTCTTAATTTCATCCAAATCGGACCATAAATGTGACCTGTACTTTGCTCACAAAAATGCATGGATCGACGGACATGCATAAATCGACTCAGAAAGTGATGCTGTACATAATCTCAAAAGGAACAATGGGTCAATCTCGTTTACTTTTGCCTGTTACAAACATATGCACAAAGGCAGTGTGTTGAAGGGTATAAAAACGTTCTTGAAGGGTACCTATATGTAGGTCACAATGATAAGTTACAATGATCAATAAGTTCAAGTTTAAATAGAGACCCCTCTTAAATTTTCGGCCACAGTTTCGTATTCTTTTAGGTCTAGCAATATTTTCCACCGAATATTCAAAATAGGTTTCTGTGTTGATTTTTTTGCTGAATTCTCCATTGAAATTGCGATAATTTAGCACTGCGATTTTTTGGAGATTGAAAATAACATATTCATATTATTTTCGATTTCAGTGTATGTTTCGACATAGCCCCAATAGAATGCTGCCTAGCCATTCTTGGCATTATTACGATTTTATTCAAAAAGAGAGGCTATAATTTAAGAAAAATCTTTTAGAAATTATTCCTTAATACGTCGTCGGCCTACAACCAAAATCATTAGGATGTAATATTTACAACACGCGCCAAATTAATAAAATATATTCAAAAAAGTATTTTTTTTTAATTGAATCTTAAAATTCTAAAATTAAAATCACTTCTAATTTTCCAACATGATTGTGCATTACTTGCAGTTATTTTCAGATTTAATCGATGCAAAATTTTATAATCACTTTGTGCTAAGTTCTTTACAAAATGTCTTGCAAGTAATGTTCATACTTTTTTTTTAAATTATTTAATATTCACTGGTTCTCAATCTCTATATCGCTCTCTCTCTTTCTATTTTAAAAAGCAATATTTTTTCCAAATGACTTATTCAAATGAATGGGGGGAAACACAATACCGCAAAACTTTATCTGTGTTTCTGGTTCAAAAACAGTGCCAATAATTCAATGATTTGTATTTTATTTCGTTCTCTTTCTCTTACCCTCCTCCTTCCCTACCGTATGTTCCCTTTAGCGTTCCACGCCCTGCAGTCCCGGCTACTTTGAAAGCAACAACATTTTACAAATTGCATTTATAACTGGACCACTTTCATGACAGGACACCAAGCGAATGAACGAAAAAGCACAGAAACGAACTCTGAAACAGAAATCGAATTTCGCTGGCAAATGAAAGACGACGACGACAACTGCAACAACAATTAAGGGGGAAAAATACACCATAAAATCCCAGTAACAAATGTCCAGGACAATCACCAAAATAAAAATCGCTGTATAATAAAATTTACACATTTTAATGTATGTAAATAAAATCTGTAAGGAAAAAAACGGAATAAAATTGCTATAAGTAGTGTTGTAAATTGTCTATGGGATTTTAAAGAGGAAATGTGTTCTGTTAAATATCTGTTGGAATATAGTTCACAATTTACATGTTGGTCATGTAGAATTAATTTTAAAATGTTTCTCGTAGTATCATTGGTATTTCAAATCGAATATAAATGTTATGAAAACAGAATTCAAAAATTCTATGCCAGGATTGGGTTACTGTATAATTCGCGGAAAACCCACAATACATAGAAGAAATCTTGTTAATTGTGATAATTTTTACATCATGTAAAATCTGATTTATAAGTCTAGTTTGAATATTCGAAGACTTAAAACAGTAAGGAAATTTCAAAAGTCGGCTATATGATACCTTTCACCACTTTGGATACATACAAGAGATGCTAGAATATACAATATCCTGTATATAGAACAGACATATAATCTTTAGAGGACCATTGAAATGGAATGGGGTGAAACTAAATGTGTGATCTACATAAATAATTGAACCAATTAAAAACACATGCACCATGCCAATCGGATTCTGTTGTGTACCATTTGTATGAAAGTAAGAGTAAAATAATGAATGTGGAGCTATATGCAGATCTGCTTCTAATTGAACAACCGTGGCATATATCGTTTGGTATGCTGCAGCACAGAGCTCCGTCCATAATTTTGTCTCGTGTATATGGAACAGACGTAGGCTCCTTGGTGCACCATTTACCAAGAATCGGACGAAACTATATATGAGAGCTCTATCTAACTCTGAACCGATTTTCACAAAACGTCGTTTACATTAATATGCACCTATCTTAATACGCAGTGTCAAATTTTGTATTAATCGGACACTCCTTGGGAGTTTGGTGCAGCATTTACCAAGAAATCGGTAAAGGGGAGCTATATCTAAATCTAAAACGATTTTCACAAAACTTCGTATACATCAATGTGGACCTATTTTAATACACTCTGCACAATTTTGTCTCAATAGAAATAAATATTGAAAGTTTGGTGCACCATTTACCTCAAATAGGACGAAAATTTATATGGGAGCTATATCTAAGTCTCAACCGATTGCAACAAAACTTCATAAATCACTTGCATATAGTCGGATAAACTATATATGGGAGAAATATATATAAAACCAGACCGATTTCATCAACACTTCATATACATAAAACTGGACCTAATCTAGTACGCTGTGCAAAAATTTTGTCTCAATCTGAATAATATTGGAAGTTTGGAGCACCATTTACTTAAAATCGGACGAAACTATATATAGGAGCTATATCTAAGTCTCAACCGATTTCAACAAAACTTCGCATACATCAATCAGGACCTAATTCAGTACGCTATGCAAAGTGTTCTCTCAATCTGAATAATATTGGAAGTTTGGTGCACCATTTACATAAAATCGGACGAATCTATATATGGGAGCTATATCTAAATCTGAACCGATTTCACGACACTTGGCACACATTAATTCTTGGGCAATTTAGTACGCTATGCAAAATTTCGTGCAAATCGAAAGATATGTAGGGACTGTGGTGCACTATTTACCTAAACTCGGACGAAAATAGATATGAGAGCTATATAGCGGACGAAACTATATGTTGGAGCTATATCTAAATCTGAACCGATTTTCATGGAACTTACCAATCATCATTCTAGACTTAATTCAGTACGCTATGCCAAATTTCGTGGAAATTACCTTAAATCGGACGAAAATATATATGGGAGCTATATCTAAATCTGAACGGATTTTTCCCAATTCCAATAGGGTTCGTAATTAGGCGGAATAAGTGACAATTGCCAATTTTCATCCAATTTGGAATATAAATGCGACTTTGTTTTCAATTTAACATTGACAGACGGACGGACATACATAAATCGACATAGAAAGTGATTTTATGCATATTCTCAAAAGGAACCATGTGTCTATCTATTTTCCTTTTGCCTGTTACAAACATATGCACAAAGACATAACACCCTCTTCCACAGTGTGGTGAAGGGTATAAAGAGTCAAAAAAAAGACAATTCAAAAATTCAACAAAATTACGCAAAGAGGCTATTGGAAATTTTTTTTACAATCTCTATACCATACCCTAACTTCTAAAAACAGTATAGGACGCTCTAGAGTTCACAATTATGACCAGAGTATTTGGACCAAAGGTTTGTCCGATTGCACAACATAGTTAATAAGGTACAGATTGACGTACGGGAAGTTCGTTTGAAATCTGCTTAGATTTTAATATAGATCCGATATATATGTTCCTCTGATTTTAGGTAAATGATGCACCAAATTGCCAAGTTTTGTCCAATTGAGACAAAATTTCGAACAACGCATCGCATGGAGTCTAGAATGATATGTGTTATGTTTCGTTGAAATCGGTTCATATTTCGATATAGCTCCCATATATATTTTTGGGCGATTTCATATAAATGATGCACCCAACTCCCAATGTTTTTTCTGATTAAGTCGAAATGTTTGCAAAGCGTATTGAAATTATTACAGGTTGAAGTATGTGAGGTGTTGTCGAAATTGGTACAGATTTAGATATATATTTTCGTCCGATTTTATATAAGTGGGGCATCAAACTCCCAAACCCAAACTATACCAAAGCGGGGATCATTATCAATAGATCAGTTTGGGTAATGAAATGTTACAGCTAATGAGAATACAAATTACAGCCGATTCTGTTGAATACTGTTTCAAAAATTCCTAAAATACCGACTTGGGTCAATTTTAATCACTTTTGGCACGGGCATGTGCTATGCAATGAGAATCCAAAATACTAAATTACAGCCAATTCCGTTGAAACATGAGTTGAAAATCCCCAAAATACTGAATATTAGGGGTATCGTGAAACCTGGGTCAATACTAATAATTTTTAGTGGTGAGATGGAGATCCAAAAATCGTTTGGAAAACGCGTCCATAATCTCCAAAATACCGAATATTTGCGGTTACAGTAGTTATATTAAAGCCAAATCGTGGACCGATATACCCCATATTCAATACCAACCAACCTAGGATCGACATCGTGATTTCATCGGAGGGTCAGACATACAGGCAGGCATAAATCAATATCGGATTTTATTTCGATCAAGAGTATACTTTATGGGGTCTCCGATGAATATTTCGAAGTGTTGCAAACGAAATTTTGTTAGCCTCGATCCTGCATCATCTAATATTGATTTTTTTTTATTTTTGTCATATCAATTTTGTTATTGAATTCCCTGTCATAAATATTCTGACCTTCTTTATATCTCACATTCCATGCCACAGAGAATAATATTTGAAATATTTTTGTAACCCAAATCAACTTAATCCATAATTTTTGTTTTTTCGCCACAGTTAATTTATAAGTTATGATTATTGTTGCATTTTCATCACCATTACAATGACCCTTTTTACAAAAGTTCAAAAATATGTTTGGCAAAATAGAGTTCTTGAAATGAAATCATAAAACAAAAGGATAATCACTTTGCTTCAAGGCATAACGAAAAAAGAAAATGACAACACTTCTTGAAAAAATGCTTGCAACAGCGCGTTCATCTCCCAAGGATAATTATCCTTTGACCAACCAGCATACTACCAACAAACCCGTCTTTATGCTTATTAATTGTAGCACACTTAAGGGGTGGCTAAGGGCAAAAAGTAAAAGAGAATATCAGAGAGAGAAAAACTGATAATCCTTCTCAAGTGTACAATGTATCAAACTTATTAGTAATTTCCTATAAATTCGAAGAAAAAACTTTATGGTGTTTTCTTCATTTTTTTATATCACATAACTGGTAACATGGAAAATAAAAGAAGGACATGGAAGAAGAAGAAAAAAGAATAAAACATGTTTACACATCAGCCCTTCGCCCCGCTACCTTTAGCATTTCTAATAGCTCCATTATCTAGCCATCGTTGTTAGAGTTGTTATTTTCATGATTGTTTTTGTTTTTTGTTGTTTTTGTTGCTGGCATAAAACATTTATGCAAATCATTTTATGTTAATACCAAAAGTGTGCCTTTGAGCTAAACAATGGCTTTAATCGGAGGAATAGTGAGCGAGCGACAAAAGGCATTCTCATTCCCTAATTCACCCAACTCAGTTCGTATCTCATCCTCCGGATTCATTCAAGCCACATTCCCAACCACTATTGGCATTGTTAAGAAGTTCTTGTTCCATCTACTAATTCTGCTTGGGCAATATGTTATCGCACAGTGGTTTTATTTATTCAAACATTTTTCTGAGAATATTTCTAAGAATATTTTTTCAAGGACTCACACAAGGCGTGGATTTATTAAAGAATATTTTTGAAAAGGACTCACACAAGGCGTGGATTTATTAAAGAATATTTTTGAAAAGGACTCACACAAGGCGTGGATTTATTAAAAAATATTTTTGAAAAGGACTCACACAAGGCGTGGATTTATTAAAGAATAGTTTTCAAGGACTCAACTGAGGCGTGGATTTATTAAAGAATATTTTTGAAGGGCCAACTGAGGCGTGGATTTATTAAAGAATATTTTTCAAGGGCCAACTGAGGCGAGGATTTATTAAAGAATATTTTTCAAGGGCCAACTGAGGCGTGGATTTATTAAAGAATATTTTTGAAAAGGACTCACACAAGGCGTGAATTTATTAAAGAATATTTTTGAAAAGGACTCACACAAGGCGTGAATTTATTAAAGAATATTTATTCAAGGCACTACAAGACGTTGGTGGCGTAGGGGGGTGATAGAAACCAAGCAACGGCTCTTATTGGCTTTAACATGGCGAAGTCCAGGCTTATCTTGGTCCCACTTTCATCTCATTTGTGGACACTGATCTCCTCGCGGGGCCACCTGCAGTAGCTATTTTCATCACCCGATGAAATAGTGAGCTAATATGTGCCGTGAGTTCACTCATAAGAACTATAAAAAAATGGTTTGACGCGTCGGGTTAGGTGCCCACTCTCGGAAAACCCAACCAACTATGAAAAAGCAAAGAAAACCAAAACTCCATAATGTTGACGACCCCCGCAAACGTATAAAGGACCACGATCTACGAACCTGCACTTGGAATGTGCGCACGTTGTACAGAACAGGCGCAGTTCTCGCTTTGGCGGATATACTCAAGAAGTACAATGCCGATATTATTGTCTCACAGGAAATGCGATGGAAAGGGACTGGCGTAAGTAAATCAGAGGTTACGTATTATAGCTGTCATGAAACAAGACATGAATTTGGCTTCGGATTTATGGTTATCAGGAGAACAAAAGACCTCGTCTCCAGATTCACTCCAGTAGATGAGCGAATTGCTATAATCGGTAAAAAAGCGAAGTTTTTCTACATCAGTCTCATTTACGCCCATGCTCCGACCGAAGGTAAAGATGAACAGAACAAAGACATATTTTCCGAGCGCCTAGAAACAGCATATGTCCGTTGTCCTGGCCATGACATTAAAATTCTGCTCGGAGATTTTAATGCAAATATTGGAAGGGAAAATATCTTGGGCCCCACCTTCGGAAAATTCAGCCTCCATGAAGAAACATCAGACATCGGCATGAGGTTGATTGACTTCGCGGCAGCAAAAAACATGGTAGTTAGCAGCACCAGATTCAAGCATCTCAATATACACAAGGCCACTTGGATTTCTCCCGATCGAACAACGAGAAATCAAATCAATAATGTTGTGATAGACGGAAGTCATTCATCCAGTGTTTTAGACGTCGGATCGATCCGGGGAGCGAATATCGATTCGGACCATTACCTTGTGGCAGCAAAAGTAGACAAGACGATATGTGCCAACTATAAAGGAATAAGTCTTCTTCTTATCGCATATAAAGTGCTATCCAGCGTACTGTGTGAACGACTGAAGCCAATGGTCAATGACATTATTGGACCATACCAATGCGTTTTCAGACCTGGCAAATCCACCATTGACCAGATTTTCGCTCTGCGCCAAATCCTGAAAAATTCCACCTATTCGTCGACTATAAAGCCGCATTCGACAGCCCTATCCGTTCAGATGTGTATAAAGCCATGTATGCGTTCGGCATTCCTGCAAAATTAATTCGGCTATGTAAGACAACTTTAACTAGCACAAGATCAGCAGTTAAAGTCGGAAAGGACCTCTCGGAACCCTTTAATACCGAACGAGGATTCAGACAAGGTGATGGTTTGTCGTGTGACTTTTTAACATCCTGCTGGAAAAGGTCATACAAGAGGCAAACGTGAACAGAAATGGCACTCTGTACACCAAACAACACATGTTACTCGCCTACGCCGATGGCATCGACATAATGGGTCGAACACTGAAAGCGGCAGCAGCTACCTTTGAACAAATTGAGAAGGAGTCTGTCAAAGTGGGTCTGGCAGTAAACGGCGAGAAGACCAAGCTGATGGTATCAACGCGCAAGACGTCCAGTAGACTCGAACCAACTATGGAACTTGAGAACTACAGCTTCGAGGTAGTTAAAGATTTTATATATCTTGGTACCGAAATAAAGAAACGAATAACATCAGTTTTGAAATTCGGAGAAGGATAATGATGACCAACCGATGCTACTATGGTCTGAGCAAACAACTCAAAAGCAAGGCCACCTCCCGCCAGACCAAACTTACACTCTACAAAACGCTGATACCACTCGTGCTGTTATATGGATCTGAAGCATGTGTACTTACGCAAGCAGATGAAGCAGCTCTTGGAGTATTTGAGAGAAAAATTCTCCGAAAGATCTATGGGCCGATTTGCGTTGACGGTGAATACCACCGTCGAATGAATCATGAGTTGTACAAGCTATTCTCGGACATCGACATTGTTAGGTCATTGGCTAGGACATTTTGTGAGAATGGATGAAGATGCCCCAGCCCAAAAGGCATATAAAAGCGAACCAGCTGATGGTTCACGCAGAAGGGGAAGGCCACGAATACGATGGAAAGATCAAGTTGAAGACAACATTGCCGAAAGTGGTCTTTCAAATTGGAAAAACTGCTCAAAAGACCGACGCGCCTGGAAATCTTTATACCCTTCACCACACTGTGGTACAGGGTATTATGTCTTTGTGCATATGTTTGTAACAGGCAAAAATAATCGAGATAGACCCATGGTTCCTTTTGAGAATATACATAGAATCACTTTCTAAGTCGATTTATGCATGTCCGTCCGTCCGTCCGTCTGTCCGTCTGTCCGTCTGTCCGTCTGTCTGTCCATGTTAAATTGTAAACAAAGTACAGGTCGCATTTATGATCCGAATTGGATGAAATTTGGCATAGGTCACTTATTCGGCCCCAGGACGAACCCTATTGAAATTGGGAAAAATCGGTTCAGATTTAGATATAGCTCCCATATATATATTTAACCGATTTAATGTAAACGGTCCCTATATATCTTTTGATTTGCACGAAATTTGGTGCAGCCTAATCATTTAAGTCTAGAATGATGTCTGCCAAGTTTCGTGAAAATGGGTCCAGATTTAGATATAGCTCCCATATATAGTTTCGTCCGATTTCATGTAAATGGTGCCCCAAAGTCCCTATATATCTTTCGATTTGAACGAAATTTGGCATAACGTACTGAATTAAGCCTAGAGTGATGTCTGCCAAGTTTCGAGAAAATCGGTTCAGATTTAGATATAGCTCCCATATATAGTTTCGTCCGATTTCATGTAAATGGTGCCCCAAAGTCCCTATATATCTTTCGATTTGCACGAAATTTGGCATAACGTACTGAATTAAGCCTAGAGTGATGTCTGCCAAGTTTCGAGAAAATCGGTCCAGATTTAGATATAGCTCCCATATATAGTTTCGTCCGATTTCATGTAAATGGTGCCCCAAAGTCCCTATATATCTTTTCGATTTGCACGAAATTTGGCATAACGTACTGAATTGAGCCTAGAATGATGTCTGCCAAGTTTCGTCAAAATCGGTCCAGATTTAGATATAGCTCCCATATATAGTTTCGTCCGATTTCATGTAAATGGTGCCCCAAAGTCCCTATATATCTTTTGATTTGCAGGAAATTTGGCATAACGTACTGAATTAGGTCCAGAATGATGTGTGCCAAGTTTCGAGAAAATCAGTCCAGATTTAGTTATAGCTCCCATATATATTTTCGGCTGATTTAAGGTAAATGGTGCACCAAAGTCCCTATATATCTTTCTATTTGCACGAAATTTGGCATAACGTACTGAATTGAGCCTAGAATAATGTCTGCCACTTTCGAGAAAATCTATGTTTATTAGATATGGCTCCCATATATAGTTTGTCCGATTTCATGTAAATGGTGCACCAGCAATACGGTACTCGTACCAGTAAGCTTTACATAATAATA
>NW_026879018.1:0-25365 GCF_032173495.1 Musca vetustissima
TGTCTGTGTCACTTTTTAATGGATCACCGTGAAGTGAATTGTCACTAATCATATGCTTAGACGCTAGGCTATGGCATGCCAGAGCACATCTATCGAAATTCAGTCATTTTTGTGCCCGGGACTAATAGCAATACTTCGAGCCCATAGTATTGCCATTTTGATGGCAGGATTTAACTTCGACTAACGCCATTTTAATGCCGGTCATTTGGCTGCTGCTGTTGTTGTTTCTGCTGCTGATGGTAGTAGTGGCCATCCATCCCACATGCGTCCAACAAAATTGGAAGGACTGTAAAATAATTTGTGTGTTAGTGGGATTTCAAACATGGTCCTTCCACCACCACTCAGCATGATAATGGTCGTCAACAAAATGGAGATAGATTGAAATCTTGAATCACCAGAAGAAAAAAATTTACAGCAATTGAAGGCACAACAACTCAAATGACCAAATACCATTTAAAGCAATTAAATCTAATTGATTTTATGTCACTTGAATTTAAGGACGTCATTCAGGGGGGAAAACCGTGAAAAGATAAATGTAAGTCGTTACATCATGGAATCAAAAAATATTGACTAATATAAAAAATTGTAGGTAATCGAAGAAATCTAGGGAATAATTTGGGTTATTGATTTTTAATGGCCTTTAATAGACTGTGTGATTTTTATTGTCAATGTTAAGGGTTGCTTATCAATATGAGCCTTCTTGAAGGCCTTCACATGTGGGACACTTTTGAATTTCTATAGGCCATAAATTGTGGCTAGAGGACATCTAGTCGGTGAGTGAAAATAGATACAAGATTATGGAAGAAGTAAGATAACGGCAAGCACCCGACTAAAAAGGAGCATTCATATAGAGTTTTCACTCAATTTCCTGAAGAGGATTAGGTCGTCGAAAAAACCGATACATGTTATACCTGCGAAGAACAAAAAAAGTTTTATTTTTCAGGACAAGTGAAGTGGAAAGTCTTTCACATGGAGGTGGGAGTTTGTGAGAAAGTGAGATAGCATAGCCAGGTTTACTATTTACAATTGTCCCATTGCCGATTTAATAAGCCAGCGTTATGACTGTATAATTGGTATTAATTTAAAGGTCAACCACTCCTCTTGGATATACTATAAATTTCTCGGGTCTATGTCCTTAAGGGGTAGGGGAGAGGGGGGCACCTTTGAACACTTTTTGCTTTCAAGCCTTATAAAATTTTTTATTTTATAATTTTTTGTTTCTTATAAATTTTAACTAATAGGTACATATGTAACCTTTAAAATGAATATACATATGACATACTATAAGCTTGATAAATATATTTTATTACTGTTTTAATGGACGAACTCAAAGTGTTCAAAACTGCCCCCCAGGGGGGCAGCTTTGAACAGAGGTTGGCATTTTTGAACGACATGGTTTTTTTACAGTGTTTTTGTTCAAATATGTGTGTATTTTATTAATACATATCAGAAATGCAGTAATACATTAAAAAATATATAAAAAATGTACAAAATTTAAAAAATTTAGATCAAAAGTTATTAAAACATAAAATGACTTGAAAACAAAAATTAATATGATGAAAAATACAGTTAATTTCGTAATCTTATTAGCCCATTTGAAATTTTGAGAAATCGAAGCCAAAAGTTAAAAACTACTTTTTTTACTCGAGTTTAATGGGCATGTTCAAAGGTGCCCCACCCATGGCATTTTACGGAAATTTAAAATAACATTTTTTGTAATAAATATATATGAAAGAAATTACATTCGTTATGTTTGAAATGATTGTTGGAATGCAAAAAATTTGTTTGACGAAAGAAAACTATCACAGAATTCTTCCTGTGCCCTTGCAACCAAATGAATAAAAGTTTACAATGACACTGAGAAAACATGGTCACCCACGCACAATTTTTCGACAACTGAAAAGGCAAGCCAAAGTGGTTTACGCATATAGAGAACAAGATTGCCATATACAAAAATGTGGTTGCGGGTCGGAAAAATATTAAACCAAGATTTTATGAGCGCTGTTCAAAGGTGCCCCACGTTCAAAGGTGCCCCCCTCTCCCCTAAATATATACGCTATAGAATACAAATTTTGTCATTTTTCACACAAAAGTCAGGGTCCATTTGACCCGCTAAATATTGACCGATCTTTATGAAAACAGACGTGCTTATTCTTTGGCCCGCTCCCCTTCTCCATGGAAAATTTCACGATGTTCGGGCCATTATTGCGGCCTCTGGATCGACCAGAAAACCCGACAAAAATGTAGTATTTGGTCCATTTCATCCCCTAGATATTAAGCGATCCTTCCCAAAAACAATAGGGGTCTTCATTGGCAGAACTCATCCTACATGCAAAATTTGGTGAAGATTGGTCCATAACTGTAGCCTGTATCGTGTTTATAATGGACAGACGGACACACATGTCTAGATCGACTCAGCTAGTCGAGATATGACGATCGGTATACTTATGACAATCGGTATGACCAATATTTCGCGGCGTTACAAACTTTTTGGGCTGCACAATGCTATAATACCCTGACAACATAGTTGTGTAGGGTATAAAAATACCATCACGTAAGCGACTGGAAATCAATTTAAAAAAAATCCGCCTTTAACACTAGATAGCCGAAGGCAGTCATTTTGACCGTTTTTCAATTTCAAGTACAAAAACAATTGTGTATATTATGACCCAGCTTTTTAAAATTTGGTGATTTTTTGTACCACATAGAACTACGTTTATTAATCATAGTAGCTGCTTCCTCCCCTCTGTCATTCCCCGTATTCACATGTGCTATACCTATATTGCCTAAAAGCGGTCATTTTGACCTTTTGTGAAATATTAAATAATCAAACTACTTTTATTATTGTATAAAGTAAATTTCTTATATGACCAGATCAGTACAACTACATCGAAACCCGTTTGCTACTCTAAAAACACAAACGAACATACAAATCGGGAAAAATAAATTTTATATTTCCAGTCGATTTCACTTTCAGAGTAAAGACTTCCTCTTTTTTTAACATTTTGTTTGCGCTCTTATTTTTCAAAAGGGGAAACTCGAGAGCCCTACCACCGAAAACAAATAATAACAACGTTTTGTATGATTGTAAATAATGTAAAAAATATTAAAAAATAAGTTTAAAAAAATTTCTTTACAAAATAATTTTTTTTTCAGAATGAAGTCATTTTGACCGATTTTAGGCAATATAGGTATATACAAAATTCCCGTCTTTCTAGTGTTAAATATCCACGCCTTATAAAGTCCTTAAAAAAATTAATCTTTACAAAATCCACGTCTTATAAGGTCCTAAGAGAAATATTTTTTTTAAAGTCCACGCCTTTAAAGTACGTCAGAAAAATATTCTTTAACCAGTATGGAAAGTGGTAAAGTCTGACGGTGCCGTCTATATGATACCCTTCACCACTTTGGGTATATTCAACATATGAATCCTAACAGACGTCGCCTTTTTAAAGGACCAGTAAAATGAAATTGGATCCATAAACATGTCATTCTGCAGCCGATATTAAATTTTGCATGTGGTCAGATATAGAAGCTATATCTAAATCTGAACCGATTTTCAGGAAACTTAACATACATCATTCCCTAATTCTTAATTCATTACTCTGTGCCAAAATTCGTGCAAATCGAAAGATATATAGGGACTTTGGTGGACCACTTACATTAAATCGGACGAAAATATATATGGGAGCTATATCTAAATCTGAACCGATTTTCACGAAACTTAACACACATTGTTCTAGACTTAGTTCATTACGCTGTGCCAAATTTAGTGCAAATCGATCGATATATAGGGACTTTAGTGGACCATTTACATTAAATCTGACGAAAATATATATGGGAGCTATATCTAAATCTGAACCGATTTTTACGAAACTTAACATACATCATTCTAGACCTCATTCATTACACTGTGCCAAATTTCGTGCAAATCGATAGATATATAGGAACTTTGGTGCACCATTTACCTTAAATCGGACGAAAATATATGTGGGAGCTATATCTAAATCTGAACCGATTTTCACGAAACTTAACATACATCATTCTAGACCTAATTCATTACGCTGTGCCAAATTTCGTTCAAATCGAAAGATATATAGGGACTTTGGAACACCATTTACATTAAATCGGGCGAAAATATATATGGGAGCTATATCTAAATCTGAACCGATTTTCACGAAACATAACACACATCATTCTAGACCTAATTCATTACACTGTGCCAAACTTCGTGCAAATCGAAAGATATATAGGGACTTTGCTGGACCATTTACATTAAATCGGACGAAAATATATATACCAGCTATATCTAAATCTGAACCGATTTTCACGAAACTTAACATACATCATTCTAGACCTAATTCAGTACACTGTGCCAAATTTCGTGCAAATCGATAGATATATAGGGACTTTGGTGGACCATTTACATTAAATCGGACGAAAATATATATGGGAGCTATATCTAAATCTGAACTGATTTTACCCAATTTTAATAGGCCTTCTGTTAGTCCTTAGAAATATATTCTTTAATAAATGCATGCCTTCTGTTGATCCTTAGAAATATATTCTTTAATAAATCCGAACATTTAAAGGTCATTAGAAAAATATATTTTTTGAAATTTACGCCTTAAAAATATTCTTTAAACCGGTGAGCGGAGCAGTATAGTCGGACGGGGCCGACCATATGATACCCTACACATCTTCCACGAAAAACTAACTTTTTGTGGATTTATATTCAGAGCTTGGGCAATATTTCGCGATATTCGAACCATCTGGACCAACTAGAGGCCGACAATTATTACTAATGTTCAGTACAGCCCTTCTAATTAATTGTCCAGATTCCCATCCCTTGTGTTGTGATCTTCTTATTCCCATTGGAGCCTATAGATCGACTCGAAAAAACACAGAAAATTAAGTTTTCGGTCCGCTTCATCACAATATAATTATCTGATCGTCACCGAAAATTATAGGCCATAACTGGGACTTCATGGAACATTTTAAAGCCATCAGCGCTATATTTTCGACCTCTAGTGTGGTAAAGGGTTACAAAATAATATCTGAATACATAAGCACTTGTAACAATTTAAGTGTAACTCCCACATCTGAGTACATACGACCATTGGTATCAATTTAAAGGCCAACCACTGCCCTTGGATATACCAACAACTTTTCGTGTCTATGTCCTGCAGGAGTGAATCTATACGCTATAGAATACAAATTTTGTAATTTTTCACACAAAAGTCAGGGTCCATTTGACCTGCTAAATATTGACCGATCCTTATTAAAACAGGCATGCTTATTATTTCGCCCGATCCCCTTCTCTATGTAAAAATTCGCGATGTTTGGGTCATAATTGCGGCCTCTAGAGCGACCAGATAAAAACGATAAAAATTAAGTATTTGGTCCATTTTATACCCTAGATATTAACCGATCTTTACCAAAAACAATAGGGGTCGTCATTCGGCAGAACCCATCCTACATGCAATATTTCGTGACTGTGGCCTGTATCGTGTTTACAAAATATAATGGACAGACGGACGGACGGACACACATGTATAGATCGACTCAGCTAATCGAGTTATGACGCTCGGTATACTTAAAGGTGGTTCTAGGACCAATATTTCGCGGCGTTACAAACTCTTGGGGCTGCTCAAAACTATAATACCCTGACAACATAGTTGTGTAGGGTATAAAAATATGCAATATAAGAACCCTTGGAAAATATTCTTTAAAAAAATCCACGCCATAAAAGGTTCTTGGAAAATTTACACCTTAAAATTTTTTTCTTAAAAAAATGCATTATAAGGACCTTAGAAAAATATTCTTTAAAAATGTACACCTTAAAATTTTTTTCTTAAAAAAATGCATTATAAGGACCTTAGAAAAATATTCTTTTAAAAATCCACGTCTTGTTTTGTTTTATTGATATCCTTCAAAAAACCCTTTCATAACAATGAATCCAACCAAATTGCTCTGACATGCTTAGGTATTATCCCCATCAGCACCACCATCACCACCAACATCGACCTAATACCATAGTAATTTGCATTTGAATATAACCTCACTATAATATTTGCTTGGCCACAATAATACACACAACATAAAGTAGTGATTCCCCAGTGACATCTCCTTTGACACAGTCGATTACATTCCTTTTGGTTACGACCACCACTACAGCTGCAACTACAACAACAACCAGTCAGTCAGTCATCTATGCATCCGGTTGGCATCGGGCATCATCAACATGTGATAATTGCACTGATGCCCACGTCCATGCTCCAAATATTATCCCCCTCCCCATCTATTTCTCTCTGCTCCATGTTGAAATTGGACTTTGATTTCAATTCCATGTGCATCAGCATCTGCATGTATTCAGGACTAGGGGATCTATGAAATCCTTTTGGATGCTGCTGATGAATTGCGGTTTTATGGAGATTTCTACTGTTTGTGGGTAAATCTTTTTCTTGAAATTATTATTGTGGAGGGGGGAAGGTGGGAGGATATACAGGAGGGGTAGTCATCATCAGGTGATGTTCCAAATGTTGAATGCATAAGAAAACCGCATGCATTTCCTGGCAAGGATTGTTTGATGTTGTTGCGGCATAAAGACATGTCGAGATTTGTTACACCTTTACCTTTGTGAACTAACAGGCTGGCAGTCGAGCAGTCATCCCAACATCCGAAGATGGGTAGATAGCTAGGTCATACATCGTTGCTCTCGAAAAAGAAAAACACATGCAGAACAAAGATAAAAACACCACTATAAGAGTGTGAGAGATGGAGGATGGAGAGGAGTCAAGCAGGGAAAGTCATTGTGGAATTGTGCATCCATATATACAAGCTCTGATGCCGATGAGAACTGGTTTATCCTGTTAATAATGACTAAGTGCTGTTGCAATTTCTATTCTGTTCCTTGGCCTGAACAACGACGGACAAAGGGAGAGCGCTAGGAGGATAGGTAGCTGGTTACAAGTACCATCACTGACTCTTTGGGAATACTTTGACTCCACAACAGATGTTGTACACTTCATCAGCAGTTTTATGTGGGCAGACGCACACACACACAGATACACAGAAAAAGGACATCACAGCAATGAAGTATTTACTTTTTAGAACATGCGGTTTTTGTTGCAGTAAAAATATTGCTATGACTTTTACGACTTTAGGACTGTTGAAAGGACTCCTAACATGTTGGAGTGTTTTGTAGTTGTTCTTCTGTGGGTGCGTAGCTACTACAGACCTGAATGGTAAAAAAAAATTTCAAACACAGCATTTATCTCAGAGTTTGTATTTGCTGTTTGCTACTTCAAAAAACCACAAAATGTTTAGTTGTATTTGCACAAGAGTTTTTGTGAAAGTACAGTGGTTATGTTACAAAAAATTTCAGGACCACAATAGAAGTTGATTTTGTAAGAATTATTTTTCAAGGACCCTAAATAATATTTCTCAATTTTTAAATAAAATCGATTTCTATACCCTTTAACACACTGTGGTACAGGGTATTATGTCTTTGGACATTTGTTTGTAACAGGCAAAAGTAAACGTGATCGACACATGGTTCCTTTTGAGAATATGCATAGAATCACTTTCTGAGTCGATTTATGCATGTCCGTCCGTCCTTCCGTCTGTCCATGTAAAATTGTAAACAAAGTACAGGTCGCATTTATGATTCGATTTGAATGAAATTTGGCACAGCTCATTTATTTGGCCTAAGGACGAACCCAATAGAAATTGGGAAAAATTGGTTCAGATTTAGATATAGCTCCCATATATATTTTCGTCCGATTTTATGTAAATGGTGCATCAAAGTGCTTATATAACCTTCGATTGCACGACATTTGGCACAGCGTAATGAATTATGTCTAGAAAGATGTGTGTTAAGTTTCGCGAATATCGGATTTTATGTAAATGGTGCACCAAGGTCCCTATATATCTTTCGATTTGCACGAAATTTGGCACACCATACGGAATTTAGTATTCAGCAGGGACCGTAACGGTTATAACTTATATCAAATCAGGTAAAAAATAACTGTTATTATGTGACCTAAATAAAAAAATCCACTTTAATTATTTATTTTTTAACGGAAAAAATAAACGTTTTGTCAAAAATAAAAGTCTTTTTGGGATTTTTATTTTTCCGTCAAAAATAAAAGTCTTTTTGGGATGATAACAGTTTTTTTGGGACTTTTATTTTTTCCGTCAAAAATAAAAGTCTTTTTGGGACTTTTATTTTTTCCGTCAAAAATATCTTTTTGTGATTTTTATTTTTTCCGTCAGGAAATAAAAGCTTTTTACGTAAATAAACATATAGAGTTTGGTACCAGTTATATAACCATTGACCTAATAGTAGGGGAATGATTCTTTAATTTATATTCATGATTTGGTACATTAGACTATTTTTTAAAAATGTGTAACAAATATTTTTTACCTTTGATCTTGATTACTTATGTGTACACTTATTGTAATCAGAGATTTATAAATTGTAATTTTATAACAGATTACAAGTTATATAAAATTCTTTACATAAAAACACTTTTATTTTCTATATATTTTTCGTCAAAAAGATTTTATGAAAAAATAAAAATCATTTTTAACAGTTAAAAATCAACGTTTATTTTTTCCGTTAAAAAATAATCCTTAACATGGGAATGAGATATCAAGATCACTCAATATCCTTAATGGGCTCCTCACTACGAATCTATTGGTATATGACACTATTGGTGTCCCATGTCTCTAACATGAAGATTTTTTTGTTCGCATTTTAAAAAATAACTGTTATTTTCGGTCCCTGGTATTCAGTGATGTGTGCTAAGTTTCGGGAAAATCGGTTCAGATTAATATATAGCTCCCATATACATTTTCGTCAGATTTTATGTAAATGGTCCAAAGTCCCTATATATCATTCGATTTGCACGAAATTTGGCACAGCGTACGGAATTAAGTCTAGTGTGATGTGCGCTAAGTTTCGTGAAAATCGGTTCAAATAAAGATATAGCTCCCATATATAGATTAATCCAATTTTATGTATTAGTGCACCAAAGTCACTATATATCCTTCGATTTGCACAAAATTTGGCATAGCTTACTGAATTAAGTGCAGAATGATGTGTATTAATTTTCGTGAAAATCGGTTCAGATTAAGATATAGGTCCCATATATAGATTTGTCCGATTTAATAGAAATGATGCACCAAAGTCCCTATATATCTCTCGATTTACACGAAATTTTTTATATGGTACTGAATTGAGTGTAGACTATTGTGTGCTAAGTTTCACGAAAATCGGTTCAGATTTATATATAGCTCCCATATATAGTTTCGTTCGATTTTATGTAAATGGTGCACAAAAGTCCCTATATATATTTCGATTTTCACGAAATTTGGCACAGTGCACGGAATTAAGTCTAGAAATATGAGTGTTAATTTTCGTGAAAATCAGTTCAGATTTAGATATAGCTCCTATATATATTTTTGTCCTATTTTATGTAAATGGTGCACCAAAGTCTCTATATATCCTTCGATTTGCATGAAATTTGGCATAGCGTACTGAATTAAGTCTAGAAATATGTGTGTTAAATTTCGTGAAAATTGGTTCAGATTTAGATATAGCTCCCATATATATTTTCGTCCGATTTTATGTAAATAGTGCACGAAAGTCCCTATATATCCTTCGGTTTGCGCGAAATTTGGCACAACGTACGGAATTAAGTCTAGAGTGATGTGTGCTAAGTTTTGTGAAAATAGGTTCAGATTTAGATATAGCTCCCATATATATTTTCGTCCGATTTTATGTAAATGGTGCACCAAAGTTCCTATATATCCTTCTATTTGCACGAAATTTGGCACAGCGTACTGAATCAAGGCAATAATGATGTGTGCTGAGTTTCGTGAAATTCGGTCCAAATTTAGATATAGCTCCCATATCTCTTTTCGTCCGATTTAATAGAAATGATCCCCTATATATCTTTCGATTTGCACGCAATTTGGCATACCGTACTCAATTAAGTCTAGAATGATGTGCGTTTAGTTTCATGAAAATCGGTTTCGATTTAAATATAGCTCCCATATATATTTTCGTCCGATTTTATGTAAATGCTGCACCAAACTTCCAATATTAGTCCGATTGAGACCAAGTCGGACCAATATATCAAACCATATATCTTTTCGTTCAGATTTACATATACCTCCCATATAAAATTTTGCCGGATTTCATACAAATGGTACACCAAAAATTCATATCTGACCGTTTGACATGCAATTTTTATACCCGACACAATTATGTTGTAAGGGTATTATAGCTTTGTGCAGCCCCAAGGGTTTGTAACGCCGAAAAATTGATCCTAGACCCATCGTTAAATATACCGATCGGCATATCTTGACTAGCTGAGTCGATCTAGACATGTGTGTCCTGTTCGTCCATCTGTCCATTATAATTTGTAAATGCGATACATGCCACAGTTATGGACCAATCTTCACGAAATTTTGCATGTAGGTTGGGTTCTGGCCAATGAAGACCCCTATTGTTTTTGGAAAAGATCGGTTAATATTTAGGGAATGAAATGGACCAAATACTTAATTTTTATCGTTTTTTCTGGTCGCTCTAGAGGCCGCAATTATGACCCAAACATTGCGAATTTTTACATAGAGAAGGGGATCGGACCAAATATTAAGCATGTCTGTTTTGATAAGGATAGGTCAATATTTAGCATGGACCCTGAAAAAAATTACAAAATTTGTATTCTATAGCGTATTTACCACCTGAAGGACATAGACCCGAAAAGTTGTTAGTATATCCAAGGACAGTGGTTGGCCTTTAAATTGATAGCAATTATATGATCGTATGTACTCAGATGTGGGAGTTACACTTAAACATTTACAAGTGCTTACGTATTCAGATATTATTTAGTAACCCTTTACCACACTAGAGGGCGGAAATATAGCGTTGATCGCTTTAAAATGTTGCATGAAGTTCCAGTAATGTTCAAGGATAATGCCTATAATTTTCGGTGACGATCAGATAATTATATTGTGATGAAGTGGACCGAAAACTTAATTTTTTTGTGTTTTTTTGAGTCGATCTATAGGAGAAGATAAGAAGATCACAACACAAGGGATGGGAATCTGGACAAGTAATTAGAAGGGCTGTACTTAACATTAGTAATAATTGTCGGCCTTTAGTTGGTCCAGATGGTTCAAATATCGCGAAATATTGCCCAAGCTCAGAATATAAATCCACGGAAACTTAGTTTTTCGTGGAAGTTGTGTAGGGTATCATATGGTCGGCCCCTGAAGGACATATATCCGAGAAGTTGACAGTATATCGAAGAGGAGTTGCTGAACTTAAAATTGATACAAATTACATTGTCGTATGTACTCGGATGTGGGAGTTACACTTAAATATTTACAGGTGCTTACGTATTCATATATTTATTTTTTTAGTAACCCATTAACATTAGAGGGCAGAAATATACCGCTGATCGCTTTAAAAGAGGTTCCCGTTTGAAATATGTCAGTGTAAGAAAAATGTGCTGTTAATCTCTAATCGGTCAAGAGGGTACAAATATCACAAAATATTGCCCATCCGAAGAAAGTTAGAGTTCCGTGGAAGTTGTGTAGGGTAACGTACGGGTTTTCTATGTAGATCACATTTGCTTTTCACCGGATTCCATGGCAATGGTCATCCAAAGATGTTATGTCTTTTCTATGAACAGGATATTGTACACATTATCATCTGTTGTATGTACCCACAGTGGTGAAGGGTATCATATAGTCGGCCCCGTCCGACTTTTGAACTTTCCCTACTGGTTTAAATAATATTTTTCATGGGCTATCACAAGACTTGGATTTTTTTTAAATATTTTTCATTAGCTTGGATTTTTTAAATAATATTTTTTATAAAAAATACTACTGTACCCTTCAGCACTTTCAACTTTTGTCTCTGACTTTTAACCGCCTGCTGTTTACACTGCTGAGCTAGAATAGCAATGACAAACTTTTTCCAACTCCAACTCATATCGTGGAAACTCCATCATCTACAAATGTTTATAGATATAACCATAGTTGTGTGTCGGACGGTCGGTCGGTCGGTCCAGTGATGAACATTAACATCACAAAAACCACAATCATTGCTTGATTTTTAGTTCTGAGAAATGCAACAAATCAACAGAAAACATTAAAATCCACAGACCATAACATGCAAAAATAAGGACTCCGTTATGCAACTCTGAGCTGATGTTTAGAAGACCTGATTTTCATGGCACCTTTACAGGCCTTATGGTGCCACATACTTGACTTTTACAGCCGACTGGTTAAAAAGATAAAAATTCCAGAGAAATTATCTCAGCTCTTAATTGTAGTCTTCATAGCTATGGCAAATGCCAATGCATGGGTAGGTGTGTGTGCGTGCAATGTACGCCTGTACCTGTGGATCCTGCGTCCTTTGCTGATTTCTTTCACCTTTCATTTTGTGTGATGCTCTTTTTTTGCTTTGAGTTAATTTCTAAAAACAAGTAACTGTATGTGAGAGTTAGTGTGTGTGTGTGCGTCTGACCAGAATATTCCTTGTTTAGCTATGCATGTCTGTTCCAGGTTAATCCTCTTGGGTTTTTGTAGCTGTGCGAAGCAATTACCTGATGATTTCGAAATAATTTATTTTGCAAATTGCAAGATAATTGAGCAAAGATTAGTTATTTTAACCTAAGTACCCCCCATTTGATTTGATCTACAAAGTCCAAATAAATCAGTCACTTAAGTGATTGTGCTTTGAATTGGAGAATGCGTTTTTAATTACAGCAGTTGCAGGCAGGAGGACCATGGCAGTTCTACAACAATAATTAACAATTAATGTGAGTGGTGAAAGAAAGAAAACGTAATTTTTATAGGGCCCAAAAAGCCAAGAACCCAAAGACATATTGGCGTGGATTGGTTAAGAATGGATTGTCAAGGACCCAAGGACAAAAAGGGCATAGATTTTTAAAGAATATTTTTTCAAGAGACCAAGAGGTATGCATTTTTAAAGAATTTTTTTTTTTTTTTTTTTTTTTTTTTTGAAGAACCCAAAGACCAATAGGCGTAATTTTAAACACTTAAAATCCATTAAAATGTGTCTGTAAACCCATTTACATGGTTGACCTCATGTATCCTTCTTGTTAACCCGGTTTCATTAAATTTTATTTCAAAAAATAAAATTTCTTGCATTTCGCTCCAAGCGTTACTTGACACATTTTTGTGTTTTGCTCCGACATCCCGCTCCCCTGCCATGCTCTCACAAAAAGACTGACCCGACGAAACATCATAAAACATAAATTTCATCATGTCACACATACATACACATAAAAGTGAAGATTTTATTGAGCCATTATAGTTGCGAACCAAAAACATGAAATTTCACTTAAACTTTTTCCGGTCTTTTTGCTCCAGAGGAAAGCGAGCACATAAGTTTTCATGTGTGGGTGTGTGTGTGGTCATGTGAGTCCAATTTGGATTTCTTGTGACACATAGCTAGCAGTGTAGTTTAATCTCCCCCGAATGTTTTTACTTTTGTCTTAAACTATTTTATGTCGAAACTGTAAAATATTCCATTAAAATGTTCTAAAAGGATTAAAAGGAAGAAACTGACTGACATCAGGTGAAACAAAGTTTTCGTTGTCGGTTTTTTTTTTTGTTTCAGTGTTGAGGTATAATATTGCATTATGTCGTGCTGTAATCTGTCATTTAACTTATTTTTGGAAGGAATTTAGGGGAAATTGAATACCAAAAGAGAAAGTTTTCAAATACCAAAAAGGCGTGGATTTTTTAAATAATACAGGGTTGCCCATATTTGACGGACCCATGTTTTTTTTTAATCAAGGAAAAAAATAAAAATTTGGCGGTTGGCAATGCTAATCATTTAATTTGTTCCAAGTAGATTTGTTTACATCAATTTTTGAATATGATATCTCTCAAATGGCCGCCTCTGGCGTTGATGACGTATTGTGCCCTGTTTGCTGCATTTTCCATCATTTTTGCCAACATTTCGGCCGGAATAGCGGCTATTTCTTCACGAATGTTGTCCTTGAGCTCTTCTACGGTCCTTGGTTTGTTAACGTAAACCTTTGACTTCAAATATCCCCACAAGAAGAAGTCAGGCGGCGTCAAATCGGGCGAACGACATCAATCGGTCCGGAAACAAATTCTTCAGAAAATCGATTGTTATGCGACTTGTGTGCGGTGGAGCGCCGTCTTGTTGAAACGAGAACTGCCTCATACGCTTTCGACGAATAATTGCCATCACAAAATTGGTCATCGTGTCGCGATAACGCTACTGATTGATGGTAACAGCATGGTCATTTTCATGTTGGAAGAAAAACGGCCCAATGACCGATTTCGCACTTACGCCGCACCAAACTGTGACTTTTTCGTCATAAAGAGGCACTTCTTGAATCTCCTGAGGATTTTCCGTGGCGTAAAAACGGCAATTTTGCTTATTTACGGTCCCATTCAATGTGAAATGGACTTCATCGGACATGGTAATTTTGTTCCAAAATTGCTCGTCATCTTAGGCCATTTCGATGACTCTTTCGGCCCATTCCAATCGACGAGGCTTGTCAGCAGGCAACATTCTTTGCGTCAATTGAATTTTGTACGGGAACAAATGCAAATCAATGCGAATAATCCGTTGTAAAGTGGACCGAGCCATGCCCAACTGCTGAGAACGGCGTTTTTGGGATGTTCTTGGGGACCTCTCAACACTGGCTCGTACGGCAGCGATATTCTCGGCCGATCGCCTTGGTCGACTTTTATATGGCCTCCTCGGATTAGAAAGAGACTTACAAGTCGAAAATGTTTCGTACAAACGCTTAATGGTGTTCTTAGAAGGCGCACTTCTCACATCTCAGCACGTTGAGTTTTCACATTTGACTTCTTCTGTTAAATGTAAATTTCAACTATTTCAGAGCGATCGCGTGGCATGTATTGGTTCATGGTAAAAATCTGCTTGGACTGACGCTTCAAACGCGGTATGTCATTAAGCGATGTGACATCTCTGTCAAAAGTTATGGCGTTGCCAGATGCGTCCGTCGAATATGTTTGTAACAGGCAAGAATAATCGAGATAGACCCATGGTTCCTTTTGACAATATGCATAGAATCACTTTCTGAGTCTATTTATGTTTGGCCCAAGGACGAACTCTATTGAAATTGGGAAAAATCGGTCCAGATTTAGATATAGCTCCCATATATATATATATATTCGTCCGATTTAAGGTAAATGGTAAATGGTGCCCTATATATCTGTCGAATTGCACGAAATTTGGCACAGCGTATTGAATTAGGTCTAAAATGAGTGTCAAGTTTCCTGAAAATCGGTTCAGCTCCCTTATATATTTTCGTCCGATTAAATGGTGCACCAAAGTCCTTATATATCTTTCGATTTGCACGAAACTTGGCATAGCGTTATGAATTTGGTATAGACTGATGTGTGTCAAGTTTCCTGAAAATCGGTTCAGATTTAGATATAGCACCCATATATATTTTCCTCCGATTTAATGTAAATGGTGCACCAAAGTCCCTAAATATATTTCGATTTGCACGAAATTTGGCACATCGTATGAATTAGGCCTAGGATGAGGTGTGTTAAGCTTCCTGAAAATCGGTTCAGATTTAGACAGAGCTCCCATATATATTTTCGTTCGATTTAATGTAAATGGTGTGCCGACGTCCCTATATATCCTTCGATTTGCGCGAAATTTGGCATAGCGTAATGAATTAGATCTAGACTGATGTGTGACAAGTTTCGAGAAAATCGGTTCAGATTTAGATATAGCTCCCATATATATATATATATATATATATTCGTCCGATTTAGTGTAAATCGTGCAGCAAAGTCCCTATATATATTTCGATTTGCACGAAATTTGGCACAGCGTAATGAATTAGGACTAGAATGACGTGAGTTAAGTTTACTGAAAATCGGTTCAGCTTTGGATATAGTTCCTACATATATTTTCGTCCGATTTAATGTAAATGGTGTACCAATGTCCATATATATCTTTCGATTTGCACGAAATTTGGCATACCGTAATAAATTAGGTCTAGAATGATGTGTGTCAAGTTTCGTGAAAATCGGTTCAGATTTAGATATAGCTCCCATACATATATTCGTCCGATTTAAGATAAATGGTGCACCAAAGTCTCTAAATGTCCTTCGATTTGCTCGAAATTTGACACAGCGTAATGACTTAGGTCTAGAATGAGGTATGTTGAGTTTCGTGGAAATCGGTCCAGATTTAGATATAGTTCCCATATAAATTTTCGTCCGATTTAATGTAAATGGTGCACCAAAGTCCCTATATATCTTTAGATTTGCACAAAATTTGGCGTAGCGTACTGAATGATGTGTGTCTCCAGAAAATCGATTTCCTAAAATCGTTGAAATCGGTTCAGATTTAGATATAGCTTCTATATCTCACCAAATGAAAAATGTAGTATAGATTGCAGAATGGCATTTATGGATCCAATTTCATTCTGCTGCGATGTCTGTTTATGGATCCAATTTCATTTTACTGATCTTTTAAAACTGCGACGTCTGTTAGGATTCATCTGTTGAATATACCCACAGTGGTGAAGGGTATCATATAGTCGGTGCCGTCTGACTTTTCTACTTTCCTTACTGGTTTAAATAATATTTTCTTCAGGACCTTACAAGACCTTGATTTTTCAAAAAAAAATTCTTGTTTAAATAACTCGCAGTATTTCCAAAACCTATTTTGTTAAATATTTTTAAAAATATTTAAAATAAAAAGATGTTTTCCACAAATTCTTTTACGAAATTCTCTTTACTTTGTAAAAGTTTTCTTTGACCTTTGGTGTTTTTTAGCTTTTTGACTAACTTCATTGTCGGGTTGAATTTCAGATGGAGTTCACTTTTAAATTTGCAGAACATCAATGGTCAACCAACAACTTTTTCGGTTTTTTAAGTTTTGTGAACAGTTGGTATGGAGTTTTTTTTTCGTTTTAAAACTTTTAAAGAAAGAATGAAGAGTTCAGATGTCTGAAGTCTGTTGATGGAAAGGGACTGTGTGACAAAAGGATATGAAATATAGAATGATTCCTCTTCTATAAAACTATAATTTATATCCTAAAAATGTTGTCTTTTTCCTATATAAAATTTCCCATTTCGCTCACATCCCATTAAAACATTACCTACCAGCTCCAATTTGTCTATGAATTTTTTTCTGGACATTAACAAAAAAAAAAATCCATGTCACTGTCATTACAAATTTCACGTTAGATATTCATCTGAGTTCCTTTCGTTGTATTCGTGTGTATCTGTGTGCATACATTTGTATGTATGCTGCCGGAGGGTTAAATAGTCTGTGTCGTTTTTTTTTGTCCACTCTACTTAAATGTTGTTGTGGTATATTGGATGGTGGCGCCCGAGGGAGTTCTGCTCTAGGTTTCCCTTCTCTTTTTATAAATGTTTGGGTGCTGTCATTACCACATCGACCGCTCATTTGTCCATTTTATTTCCATTTGCAGATAAACGACGAGGATAGCCTCACGCACGCACAAACACAAACACAGACCCAGCAACAGAAAAAAAGTGTTGGATTCAAATTAAATAGCATCCGTATTACTTCCTGTCAACAATTTCCGCTTATTAAGCACAACTCTAGTTTTAGTTTCATTTCGTTTCGTGTTTTTTTTTCCTTTTTTTTGGTGAAAATACGAAAAATATCAGCACAAGCACGGTGGCAGCCACATCAACGATAACAATCGTTGAACATAAAAAAACACAACCTAGGTTAGCCAGGAGCTAGAGTTTAGTTCTAGTTTTTTTCCCAATATTTTCTCCATCTCGGGATTGGTCACTTTGCGTGTAGTTATAATGATATTCCAGACTATTTCCGTTTTCATATTAAATATTTGAATGTGGTGACATGGAGTCTCTGACAGAGAAACTGAATAAAAATAGTGAAATTAATCTGGAAACAGATGAATCTACTTTTGGAATTGGAATATCCATTAATATATACACGCCTAGTTATTTATAATCATTGAAACATTATCATAGATAAATAATTGAAAACATTTTTATACCCTTCACCACACTGTGGTATGCATAGAATTACTTTCTAAGTCGCTTTATGCATGTCCGTCCGTCCGTCTGTCCATGTTAAATTGTAAACAAAGTACAGGTCGTATTTATGATCCGAATTGGATGAAATTTGGCATAGCTCATACATGCGTCCCAAGGGCGAACCCTTATTAAAAAGGAGAAAAATCGGTTCAGATTTAGATATAGCTCCCATATACATTTTCGTCAGATTTAATGTAAATGGTGTACCAAAGTCCCTATATAACCTTCGATTTGCACGAAATTTGGCATAGCATACTGGATTGAGTCTAGAATGATATTTGTAAAATTACTTGAAAATCGGTTCAAATTTTTATATAGTTTCGTCCGATTTTAGGTAAATGGTATGCCTGAACAACAAAGCAGCAGGAGCCGATGGGTTACCAGCCTAACTATTTAAGACTGGTGGCCAGATGCTAGTCAGGAGCATGCACCAGCTGATTAGCACAATTTGGCTAGAGGAATGCATGCCCAATGATTGGAACCTCAGCATCCTGTGTCCCGTGCGCAAAAACGGAGGGAAGACGATATGTGCCAACTATAGAGGAATAAGTCTCCTCCCCATCGCATATAAAGTGCTATCCAGTGTGCTGTGTGAACGATTGAAGCCAATGGTCAATTAAATCATTGGACCATACCAATGCGGCTTCAGACCTGTGCAAAACCACCATTGGCCAGATTTTCACTCTTCACCAAATCCTGGAAAAGACCCACAAAAACACATCGACGCATACCAACTATTTGTCGACTATAAAGCCGCATTCGACAGCCCTATCCGTTCAGAGGTGTTTAAAGCCATGTCTGCGTTCGGCATTCCTGCAAAATTAATACGGCTATGCAGGATAACTTTAAGTGGTACAAGGTCAGCAGTTAAAGTAGGAAAGGACCTATCCGAGCTCTTCAATAGCGAACGAGGATTCAGACAAGGTGACAGTTTGTCGTGTGATCTTTTTAACATTCTGCTGGAAAAGGACCTACGAGACGCAAAGCTGAACAGAAATTGCACTCTGTACACCAAACAACACATGTTACTCGCCTACGCCGATGACATCGATATAATGGGTCGAACATTGCGAGCGGTAACAGCCACCTTTGAACAAAATGAAAAGGAGTCTGCCAAAGTGGGTCTGGCAGTAAACGGCGAGAAGACCAAGCTGATGGTATCAACGCGCAAGACGTCCAAAAGACTCGAACCAATATAGGAACTTGAGAACTACAGCTTCAAGGTAGTTAAAGATTTTTTATATCTTGGTGCCGCCATAAATAAAACGAATGACATCAATTTTGAAATTCGGAGAAGGGTTTAGAAACAAGGCCACCTCCCGCCAAACCAAACTCAAACTTTACGAGACGCTGATACTACCCGTGCTATTATATGGATTAGAAGCATGGGTACTTGCGCAAGCACATGAGGCATATATAGTTTCGCCCGATTTAATGTATTTATATTTTCGTCCGCGTTTAAATAAAGACCCAAAGTAAGGCCGATTGGCACAAACTTTTGCAAAATGTACTGAAGATAGATGATAGCCAAACATGTAAAGTTTTGTTGGAATCCGTTCAGATTTAGATATAGCTCCCATATATAGTTTCGTCTGATTTTAAGTAGGACCCAAAATATGACCATTAGGAACAAAACCTGTGACAAGCTTTGTTGAAATCGGTTCATATTGGGATATAACTTCCATATCTATTTTCATCCGATTTTTAGTAAATGGTGCATCAAACTCTTCATGTTCCTAATATTGACTTGAAATTTTGCACAACGTACAAAATTGAGCATTTCGATATTTTTGATATTTGCTTTAAATCCGTCCGTCTGTTGGTGTTAAATTTTAAACAAAGTACAGGTCGCATTTATGGTCCGATTTGGATGAAATTTGGCACAGCTCACTTATTTGGCCCAAGGACGAACCCTTTTGAAATTGGGAATAATCGGTTCAGATTTAGATATAGCTCCCATATATATTTTCGTCCGATTTAAGGTAAATGGTGTAACAAAGTCCCTATATATCTTTCGACTTGCACGAAATTTGGTATAGCCTACTGAATTAGGTCTAGAATGATGTATGCCAAGTTTCGTGAAAATTGGATTTACATATAGCTACCATATATAGTTTCGGCCGATTTTATGTAAATGGTGCACCAAAGTCCCTGAAAATGATTTGATTTGCACGAATTTTGGCATAGCGTATTGAATTAAGTCTAGAATATCTTGTGCCAAGTTTCGAGAAAATCGGTTCAGATTTAGATATAGCTCCCATATATAGTATCGCCCGATTTTGTGTAAATGGTGTACCAAAGTCCGCACATATCTTTCGATTTGCCCGAAATTTGGTATAGCCTACTGAGTTAGGTCTAGAATGATGTGTGCTAAGTTTCGTGAAAATTGGTTCAGATTTAGATATAGCTCCCATATATAGGTGCGTCCGATTTTATGTAAATGGTGCACCAAAGTCCCTGAAAATGATTTGATTTGCACGAATTTTGGCATAGAGTATTGAATTAAGTCTAGAATGACTTGTGCCAAGTTTCGTGAAAATCGGTTCAGATTTAGATATAGCTCCTATATATAGTATCGCCCGATTTTAGGTAAATGGTGTAACAAAGTCCACATATATCTTTCGATTTGCACGAAATTTGGTATAGTCTACTGAATTAGGCCTAGAATGATGTGTGCTAAGTTTCGTGAAAATTGGTTCAGATTTTGATAAAGCGCCCATATGTAGGATCGTCCGTTTTAATGTAAATGGTGTACCAAAGTCCCTATATATCTTTCGATTTGCACGAAATTTGGTATTGCCTACTAAATTAGGTCTAGAATGACGTGTGCTAAGTTTCGTGAAAATCGGTTTATATTTAGATATAGCTTCCATATATAGTTTCGCCCGATTTTAGGTAAATGGTGCACCAAAGTCCCTACAAATCGTTTGATTAGCAAGAATATTGGCATAGCGTACTAAATTAAGTCTAGAATGATGTGATGGTTTTAAGCAAATTATACACTTAATATCCATACCATAGTTCGATTGACTATGGTATGGATTTCTGGCAGGTTTGCTTGAAATCGGTTCAGATATAGATATAACTTAGCTTCCATATATAATTTCGACTTATTTATGTTAATTGTACGCCAAATATTGAATGACGTCTGATTGAGATAAATAGATAAACAGTACAGCGACGTCTTTTCGGATACATATGTAAAATATACCCAAAGTGGTGAAGGGTATCATATAGTCGGCCCAGTCCGACTTTACTACTTTCCTAACTGTTTTTTTTTAATTTACGTCGAATTAAAATTGTTGTGACATTTAATGTTACAATCACCTGGTTTGATACGGTTACCTTCTTAATATACCTTGGTACAAAATTGAGCATTTCGATATTTATTCCCTACAGTACGTTTACATTTAACCGGATTTCGTTAACCCAGTGGGTTTCAATTGTCAATTCCATTGTATATATGTCAAATAAATCCTCATAATGTAGGTTAACCCGGTAAAAAGTTCTAATGTACAAGGAGTTCTACACAACTATGTTGTAAGGGTATTATAGCTTTGCGCAGCCCCAAGAGTTTGTAACGCCGCGAAATATTGGTCCTAGACCCACCTTTAAGTATACCGATTGTCATATCTCGACTAGCTGAGTCGATCTAGACATGTGTGTCCGTCCGTCTGTCCATTATAATTTGTAGACACGATTCAGGCCACAATTATGGACCAATCTTCACCAAACTTTGCATGGAGGATAGGTTCGGCCCAATGAAGACCCCTATTGTTTTTGGTAAAGATCGGTTAATATTTAAGGGATGTAATGGACCTAATACATAATTTTTGTCGGTTTTTCTGGTCGCTCCAGAGGCCGCAGTTATGGTCCGAACATCGTGAAATTTTACATGGAGAAGAGGATCATGCCAAGGAATAAGGATTCCTGTTTTGATAAAGATCGGTCAATAATTAACGGGTCAAATGGAACCTGACTTTTGTGTGAAAAATTACAAAATTTTTATTCTGTGGCGTATATACTTACTCCTGAAGGACATAGAGCCGAGAAGTTATTGATACCAAACTTATGGCTGCATGTACTCTGATGTGGGTACAGGTGACTGGATGCATAGTATTACTATTACTTCATTAGAGGACGGAAATGTCGCGCTGATAGCTTTGAAATTGTACATGAACTTCCGATTATGGTCAAGGACGACGCCTATAATTTTCGGTGAAGTTGAGATTTCATTCAGGGGGTGCAATGAACCGAAAACTTTAAATTTGTCAGATTTTCTAGTCGCTCTAGAGGCAATAATTATATGCAGAACATCACATATTTTTCAAGGTGAAGAGATCAATATTCCGAGGGTCAAATCAAACCAAACCTAAAGTGATTTTTTTTTAATTTTACGGCGTAAAAATTTACTTTAAGAAACAATAAAATTGGAAAATATGCCAGGGTTAGAAAGTGATGTTGTTGATCTATAATCGGTAAAAATCGGCAAATATCTTGAAATATTGTCTAGGCTCAGAATGTAGAACCGCAGAAAGTTTGATTTTCGTGGTTGTTGTGTAGGGTATCATACTGCTCCGCTCACTGCTTTTGATATTAGCTTTATATCGATTTACATAATTTTGTCCCATTGTAACAAACGAATGGCATGTTTATGGATTGATCTATGTCGGTTCACATTTAGATAAAGGTCACATATTTTAGTTCATCCAATTTCATGTTAATGGCCCTTTTGTTAGGATGCATTCGTTTAATATACCCATAGTGGTGAAGGGTATCATATAGTCGGCCCAGTCCGACTTTACTACTTTCCTTACTGTTTTTTTTTTTTAAATTGGTATTGAAAAAATATTTTTTTCAAAACATCCAAGCCTTGTCGGTACTTGAAAAAATATTTTTCAATAAATCCACGCCTTGTTTGTACTTAAAGAAATATTTTTTTTAATAAGTTCACGCCATGTTGAACGTTGAAAAAATATTCTTTAAAAATCCACACCTTTTTAGATTTAGAAAAAAATTATCTTAAAAAAATCCAATCCAATCCAAAATCCATGGATAGTTCTTGAAGAAATGATATTAAAAAATCCACGCCTACTGTAGATCTTGAAAATATATTCCAAAAAAATTACCTTCGGTTGCAAAAAAAATTATTTTTTATCCTCTCCACAAATAAATATTAATACTAGCATTTTGTTATGAATGTGACCTTTGGGGCCATATCTAAAAATAAATGCCTCTTGTGGCAACTCGTATAATTTCATTACACATTTATCTCCCAAAAAGTCTTACCCAAATCCCCCTGCAATAAAAATGTGTGTGTACATCTTTAACCAGCCATTGTTTCGAATTATTATTTTTAATGACATTTCAACCACAGTCGCATTAGCGCATACATATTTTCCAAAATTTAATTATTTCCTATAATTTTCCATACAATTCTTGGCTCATTCGTTTTCTGTCGCATATCTCTGACTCGCCTCATCACCCCATCCCGCCACTATGCCTAATTTACTAATAAACATGACAATAAACAAAACTTCAACAACGACGACGACGAATTATAGTAAGCAGGCAAAGAATGAAAATAGAGAAAAAAATTCCGCTGGAGCCTTATTCACATTCTGCCTCAGTGGCGAGTTAATGGCGTTGCCACAAAAACCCTCTCCAGAAAAAAGCAACAACAACAATTTAAACTTATTTAAACTAATTAACATTAGAATGGCATCCGTTTAAGGCACTACAACTACCACGACATCATCAGCATCCATTCACTGTTGCCTTCCACTACACTCACACAGCTCATCCGGCAAAAATATCATTGCCGAGATGTTAATAAACTACAAGAAAGGCTGCGGTAAGGAGAGGGTAGAGGAGAGCTTAACTCACAAATGACTAACTACTGCTAATTGTGTCACTTAAACAATAAGTTTTTAACTAATTTTTCGGATGTTCTTCTCTATAAAATGAGTGTGTCACTGTATGTGTGTTGGAAAGTTAATGACGAGACATGTAGCAGTTAAGTGTGTATGTATGTGTTAATAGTTTATGCTAACTTTTGTAGGCATATTCATGTTTAGGGTAATGAAGGAAAATATAAAAAAATAAAATTAAGGGGCATCCATAAGCGTGGATTTTTGAAAGAAGGACCATAAAACCCGTGGATGTTTTAATGTGTTTTGGGACATTAAAAAAAGTTAGATTTTTGAAGAATAAATTTCTCATGGGCCATAAAAGGCGTGTATTTTTAAAGAATATTTTTTCTAGGAGATAAAAAGGCGGAGATTTTTAAGGAATATTTTTGCAAGGACTTTAAAAACTTGAATGTATAAAGAACAAATTTTTTCAAGGACCTTAAAATGCGAGAGTTTGTAAAGAATACATTTTCAAGGACCTTAAAGGACGTTGATTTTTATAAAATATTTTTATAAGGACCTTAAAAGGCGTGAATTTTGAAATAATATTTTTATAAGGACCTTAAAAGGCTCGAATTTTTATACCCTACACAACTATTTTGTCAGGATATTATAGCTTTGTGCAGCCCCAAAAGTTTGTAACGCCGCGAAATATTAGTCCTAGACCCACCTTTAAGTATACCGGGTTCTGGCCAATGAAGACCCATATTGTTTTTGGAAAAGATCGGTTAATATTTAGGGGATGAAATGGACCAAAAACTTAATTTTTGTCGGTTTTTCTGGTCGTTCCAGAGGCCGCAATTATGGTCCAAACACCGCGAATTTTTGCATGGAGAAGCGGATCGGGCCAGAGAATAAGCATGCCTGTTTTGATAAAGATTGGTCAATATTTAGCGGGTCAAATTGACCCTAACTTCTGTGTGAAAAATGACAACATTTGTATTCTATAGCGTATATATTTACCACTGAAGGACGTAGACCCGAGAAGTTGATAGTTCATCCAAGAGGAGTGGTTGATCTTTTAATTTATACCAATTATATTATCGTAGGTACTCGGATGCGGGAGTTGCACTTAAATATTTACAGGTGCTTACGTATTCAGATATTATTTAATAACCTATTACAACACTGGAGGGCGGAAATATAGCGTGGATCGCTTTGAAATGTTCCATGAGGTTCCAGTTATGGTCAAGGACAACGTCTAAAATGTTAGGTGATGATCAGATAATAATTTTTCGGATGAAGTGGACCGAAAACTTAATTTTTTGTACTTTTCGAGTCGAAAGCCGAACATTACAACACAACCCACGGTGAAGGGAATCTGGACAAGTATGTAGAG